>NW_017306690.1:358239-436636 GCF_000935625.1 Nanorana parkeri | reverse complement strand
ACGTTTCCCCTAGTGAAGTGAAGCTTATTGTATCTAAACATCAATATCAAAAGTTACAAAAAAAGGGACAAAATAATAATAATAAAAAAGCGAAACAAACATATTAATTTGTAATTTTCTGGCTCATCATTTGGCCACAGTAATAGACGGGGATGATCCGGGTGCAGATTTTGTATGCCACCGCTCCCGAGGTAAGCTAGTGTTATAGGGCCAATCTGGCAGGGAGATCTGCGCGAGTTGGAAAGCATCAAGAAACCAAGGCAGGTCGTCCATATTACGAAAAACCATGGACTGACCATCTCTGGTGGCTATCAAATGAAATGGGTAGCCCCATCGATAGGTAGTGCCATTGGACTTGAGGACCTCCAGTAATGGTTTAAGGGCTCTGCGCATTTGAAGAGTGCGGCGAGAGAGGTCTGCCAAAAGCTATATTGGGGTATCTTGAAACTGAATCCTGTCGGCAGTCCTGGCAGCTGACATAATGGCCTCTTTCACTGAGTAAAAACGTATTCTACATATAACATCTCTGGGGCGGGTGAAAGCTGCAGAGCGTGGCCCTGGGGTGCGGTGGGCCCGATCAATCTCGAGAGCAGCATCTTTAGGCTTATTCAGAAGCTGATTAAATACTGATCTTGCACCCCCACTGGAAGATCTTGCACCCCCACTGATTTGGGGATCCCTCTTAACCGAATATTGTTGCGTCGGGATTTATTTTCCTGATCGTCCTATTGATAAATAAGAACATAGAGCCTTACAGAGCGATCTTGCAAAACCTGTTGATGCAATTCCAGCCAAAAAGCCATTGAGTCCTGTGTAACTTCTAGGGTATCAAGGCAAGAGCCAATGTGAGACACCTCTGCCCTGAGTCCAACCATCTCAGATTTATAAGCAGCCTCCGTGCGAGCCACATACTGTTCTAGATCTGCCCTATTAGGCAGAGAACGAATATATGCTTTTAAGTCACCGTCTTCCCCTCCCCCGCTGGAACATACCGAGTCCTCATGCCACCTCTGAAGCCCCAGACGTAGAGAGGGAAGACTCCCCTGGTGACGGGGTAACAGCCGCACCAGAGCCAGCTTGATCCGAGAAGCACGTCAGGTCCGGTGAGACAGCGGACGATTTTGGCGGCCTCTGAGAAGCCTGAAAGAAGGTAGACAAATTCCCCGATTCTCGTTTGTTTGTACCCTGGGCTGACCTCGGATTTCTCTTATTACCCATCTTAGAGTAGGGATTCAAGTAACGCTGTAAGAAGCTTTAACGGGTGCCGCACACACAAGCGGCGAAGGAGCTACAACTCACTCCGCCATGCACCAGCCACGCCCCCCTGACCTTCAGCTTGTAGTGAATGACTTAAAATGATATTAAAGTCAAAATGTTGTTAAGCTATTTCAAATGCTGAATAAATCACTTACAATGGATGTCACTTTTCAAGCAAAAATGTTAGTTTCCTGCAGAATCAGCTGGTCCCCTGAGCACTGGCCCTGATATCCTGTTATAGGGTGCTATGGAGCCACCCTTAAACCCTTGCTCCATAGCACCCTTGCAAGGGTGCTATGGAGCCACCCCTGTGTGTGCTAGTAAGCTATGTGTGTCTCCACAAACACACAGATACATCAAGTCAAGTCACTCCTCTGCTTCCCCTCCTCCCTTCCCCAAGCTAGTAGAGATTGCTCTGTCCCGAGATCTTGTACTGGACAGGAAGTTCAGGGAAGCCAAGCTGAGAGAATTGGAGCTGTTCAGAAACCTGAAGAACGTAAGTGCTTGGGCAAAAATCTAAAGAAATCTTTGCCGAGAAATGTATATTTGTTTGATCTGAATTCATTATTGAAAAAAGTTGGAGTGTTTAATACAACTTTAATGTATGGTTCCCAGTGGGGCAATATGAACAAAGCCAATGGACATTGCATTTCTGGTGATAAAATAGGACTGCTGCCTTAATATTCCATTTGTCTATTTTCCATTTAGAAAAAAAAGGCAAATTTCCCTTTTCCTTTTAGGCTTCATGTCTAGAAACAAATGGCAAGTGGACTTGTTAGAGCACCTTTGACATATAATCTATTACTGCCATTTTACTATGGTAAGACAATGCTAGCCTACATGGAGATTGACCATTCCCACGAGTGACTATAAATTATGGTTTCCCAATAGATGCCTATCTCCCTTATATATAATTACATCTATTTTTTTTACAGCTTATTGATATTTGGATAAAACATAATAAAAACTTTATGCCTTATTATACAGTACATAAATACCAGCTGGACCCCCACAAATTAGAACACAATATTGTCAATGGAGTTTGCAACCCCACCAGAAGAAGCAGATGGAATAGATGAGATGATGCTGTAAAAGGAGTTTCTCAATGAACACATCATAAAAACAGCTACATTATTACTCTGGAAAACACGGTAACCAGTTCCAGCAGAGTACTAATGTTGGCCACACACATTGCAATCATGCAAGCGTGGAACCAAAGAGCTGCACATGGACTGCAGTGAATGCTTCCATGATGGATTACAATGAAATGTGCTGCACATGTTCTCCTTCCGCATAAGAGCCAGTAAATAGTCTACAACCAGAATTGAGAGGGTTGTTGGCCAATCTGTTCTTCTGACGGAGCTGCCTGAAATCGTAATGATATCCAACCATCTATCACATTAAAAAAATGTCCAACCAAATATGACAACATTGTTAGGCCTGGTTCACACCTGAACGTTTTGCATGAAAACACAAAAAACAAACATTTCCATTTAAGTCAATGGCAACTGTTCACACCTTAGCATTGCGACGTACGTAGAAAATTGCCCATCGCGCGGAAAATGCAGGAGCTATTTTGAGGCGGATATCGCTTGGTTTTGGTCCCATCATCTTGTATTAAAATTGCGCACATACATGTGCATGCACGTTTTTATTAGCGATAACTGTGTGAGAGGACCTCCCCCGTCACACAGCACACTGGGATCAAGATTGAGGACTCAACACTGAACCAGATGTCTACTGAGGACTCCATTAGATTGGTCCAAGCCCAGGTCTGCCTCTATGATCAGAGACATGCAAACTACAAGAGCAAGGGCAGTCGCAGTAGTGCTTGGTGGACCATTGGTGCATAAATATGGAGCGAATGAGATGTTTTTTCCCCATCAATTGCCAAAGGTAATGTGTGCTTGACAATTGTTTCCTCTTTCTTGTTTCTGAGAGTCAGCATAGTTGTGACTACGGTCACACCGAGTAGAGGGATCCATACTCTCCTCCAAAACAGGAAACGGGAACTTAGGTTATGGCTGTTTCTGCTTCTCATTGGACACATGTACATCTCTATGCAGGGAGAAACGTAAATTAATGCACATTTTTAAAAGCAAAAACGCACAAAATCATGCAAACACAATTGCACGAAAAAATGAAAAAACTGCAAACGCCCGAGCCTTAATGGATAGACAGGTCTGACTTTCATTCATATAGGGAAGGGATGGACAACTCCAGCCCTCCGGCTGTGCTTTAATTGGAGTCATGCCTGTAACTGTCAGTCTTGCAATGCCTCATGGGACTTGTAGTTCCACAACAGCTGGAGGGCCGGAGCTGCCCACCCCTAATTGCAAGCTTGTGGTCTCAGTAAAGTGGTTGGTGTAACTATGAGAATAGAAGACATGATGTCCACATTGCATAAAGCCTTCAGAACTTTCAGGTTGAACTCCAGGCAAACAGCTAAATGCGCATTGAAATACAGATATGAGAACTGTTTTACCTGCCAAATGATTTGTGTCTCAATCCAACCAGACCTGAGATATACACTTGTCTGGCAAACATCACATACAGGCTAGTGACCTAACTTTTCTCTACTGCAGTCCCAGAATATACTATCCTGTTATAACATCAGCATTGTAATAGGAATACATACTAGAGATGTTTTTGATAACGCAATCAAAGCTTACCTGAAAAAAATCCCCTTTATGTAGTGAGGGCTGCCTTCTGTCTGCCCATCATTTTCACCAACTTCCTGTATTCCCAGTGTGCTTTGAATCTCTTTCCCTGCTGCTTGACGTGATGCAATCTCGATTTTTCAAGACTACATAGTCCATCATGCATTGCTTCCAGCAAGCAATGATAATGTTACATTGTTCAGACATTAAGTTGTAGTTCAGAAGGCAGCACAGACACAAGGGAGAACATATTCACAGGGTTGAGTAAAATTGTGTCAGGGCATTGAGGAAGTACATCCTATGGGCATCTTCAATAAGTACATTTACAAACGTCTAAATTTATATGGTTAAAATGAGTGGGACAGAACTTATGGAAATTCAATATAGAAATACAGATTTATTTTTAGTTTTTGACCATAGATACCCTTACAATACAGTCAGCTCACCATCTTGGCTTTAATCTCTGATTAGACACCGAAGAAGCAGCAAGCGACTGATAAGCTGATCCTGCTACTCACTTCTCCTATCAGCATGTACCTTGTCAATATATTTGTATGCAGCACACCTGTTTGGCTCTAATTGCTGCCCTTTTCTCTCCCAGTCTGAGGTCTACTGTACAATTACAATACACTGATATATTGACAGATTCAAGTACTTATTTTGGTTGGATTTAAAAATAAATGTAGTTATTTTTAAGGAATGCATAACTGCATTCAGTGATGTTTTTGTATCTGCGTGGGGCTTGGTTTTAGGCCTCATTTACATGGCATGTGTTATCCCCACAGCATGAAGGGCCATTTTTGATGTGTCTACAGCTGTGTGAAGAAGCTTGCGTACAGCTCATGTAAGTCTATGGAGATGCAGGAGCTGTGCACCCTCACACATGGCTTCCCACAGTGATGAGTTTTGACAACCACACACAGATGGTGTACAGTCTCATATGCAGACATGATGGATCCAGGTCCATGCACTGTCTGTGTATGGTCTTAGATGCAGACATGATGGATCGAGGTCCATTCATCGTCTGTGTATGGTCTCAGATGCGGACATGATGAATCCATGTTCGTTCACCATCTGTGTATGGTCTCGGATACAGACATGATGGATCCAGGTCCAGACACTGTCTGTGTACAGTCTCGGAAGCAGGCATGATGGATCCAGGTCCAGACACTGTCGGTGTACAGTCTCGGATGCCGACATGATGGATCCAGGTCCATGTACGGTCTGTCTAAAGTCTGGGATGTAGACATGATGGATCCAGGTCCATGCATTGTCTGTTTACAGTCTCAGATGCAGAAATGATGGATCCAGGTCCATGCATTGTCTGTGTACAGTCTCGGATGCAGTTGATTTCTATGACGCCTCTGTCCAATAAAAGGACATACTTGCTTTTGATTACTGAGTGCTGGTGATTTTCTGCCTTTTTCCAGTCTCAGATGCAGACATGATGGATTCAGGTCCATGCATTGACTGTGTACAGTGTCGGATGCGGGCATGATGGATGCAGGTCCATGCATTGTTTGAATACAGTCTCGGATGCAGACATAATGGATCCAGGTGTATGCACTGTCAGTGTGCAGCCTCTGATGCAGACATGATGGATCCAGGTCCACACATTATCTGTGTACAGTTTTAGATGCGGGCATGATGAATCCAGGTCTATGCATTGTTTATATACAGTCTTGGATGAAGACATAATGGATCCAGGTGTATGCACTGTCAGTGTACAGCCTCTGATGCAGACATGATGGATCCAGGTCCATGTGCTGTCTGTGTACAGTCTCGAATGCAGACATGATGAATCCAGGTCCATACACAGTCTGTGTGCAGCTGTCTATACTCAGATCTGCAGGAAGCAGCATGTGTGGGCGTGCAGCTCCTGTGTCTCCATAGACTTACATGAGCTGCCCGCACGCTTCTTCACAAAGATCTGGGTGCATCAAAATTCAGCTCTTCATGCTGCCTTATTATATTCATGCTGTTTTGCTGATACTCGCTCCATGGCTCCGAGCGCCAACAATCATCCCACGTTCAAAGGCTGTTACATCGCGTTGTTTACCCATATCTTCAGAAATAAAATCACTTCTACTGTCGTGGTAAACAACCTGCTTCCCTATTTATAATGGTCTGGCCCTCTAGCAACTTCAGCGCAAAATTATAGCTAATTTGCCTATAACGTCAGGTGGTCATAATAATCTGGCCACTCAGTGTATGCTGTGTATCTTTTTACATATTTTTCGAGACCGCTAATTGAACAGAGTAACAATATTTTGCTGTTTGCTATTTTGAATGTAGATGACATTTTCTATATGTCAGTCCTAAAATGATGATGTAGAATTAACCATTTATCAGAGGGAAAGCCAGCAGAATGTGCTGTGCCTGCAATTATTTATTTATTATTGATATTTATATTGCGCAGACAATTTACGCCGCGCTTTACATACTGCACATTCACATCTGTCCCTGCCCTAAAGGAGCTTACAATCTAAGGTCCCTATCTCACATGCATACATATGAGGGCCAAATTAAACAGTAGCCAATTAAACTACCAGCATGTCTTAGTAGGGACACAGGGAGAACATGCAAACTCCTTACAGATAGTGACCTGGCCGGGATTTAAACCAGGGAGCCCCAATGCTGCAAGGCAGAAGCGTTAACCACTACCCCAGTGTGCTGCCTATTGTTTAAGACATTGTTTAAGAAAAGACGTGCAGCCATTTTAAATGTCACTATTTGTTTACTAACTTTACGTTGTATCTGGAAATACTATCACAAATGACGTGCCCCGGTGTTCTGATTAATACATGAAATGAGTGATGTCTCCTATACATGTTTAAATAAAATGCTAATCCTCCCTTCTCATTCAAAAAGATTTAGAAGACACCTCACCCAGCAATCAATAACGATCAATTTTAATGTATTTAATAAAACTAGTGGAAATCACTTCTTGACAGAAATCCAATTTTATTGCTTGATACTACAGCCAGCTTCACTTGATGACTGTCTGAGTGCTGTACTCTGTGCGTGCCTAAGTGTCCCCTGTATATGACTGACCGAGAATTCCTGATTAACTCTTTCATGGTTGTTGTCCCGGCTTATATTTGTGACCAGGACAATTCTAGGCAGAGGTTTTTAGTTTTTTTTTGTCTCTTGTCACATTTTAAATAAACAAGATACAAAGTACATCAATACACTATAGTAATCTATGTCTTTGCTTCTACATGCAGGAAGAAAGATTGTTATGGCCAAGCAAAATGTAACCAATGTTTTCTGTCAAATGAGAGTGACAACCAGATTGTAGTGAGTGACTTAAAGTGATATTAAAGTCAAAAAGTTTTTAAGCTATTTCAAATGCTGATTCAATCACTTACAATGGATGTCACTCCTTGATGATCAAAAGATTTAGCGTCCCGTAGAATCAGCTGTTCTCTTGAGCATTGGCCCTGACATCCTGTTTTAGGGTGGCTCCTTTCTGTTGTAGGGTCCTATGGAGACAGCCTTGTGTGTTCTAGTAAGATGTGTGTCTCCACAAACACACAGGCACAGCAAAGCAAGCCACTTCCCTGCTACCTGCACCTTGCTCCTCCTTCCTTCTCCCTTCTCCTGCCTCACATCTACAAGCTAGTAGATGGATGGATGCTGGAGACAGAGCTGTTCCAGCTAGAGCGTCCTACTCAGCTACTGGCAATTAGTGATGTCAATGATCTGGGTGGGATGCTGGCCATAATGTCACAGATTGCTAAGTACCCTTCGCAACCTGGGATGCTCTGGCCGGTAAGAAGGCGGTAGGCACACCTGCCACCCCACCTCCGTGACCCAATGCAATGCCGCCTGAGGCAACGGCCTCAGGCTGCCTCATTATAGGGACAGCGCTAATCCTCAGCACTCCAGCTGTTATGGAACTACATGTCTCATGAGGCATTGCAAGAATCTGACAGCCACAGACATGACTCATGATGGCATGATGGAATTTGTAGTTACACTACAACTGGAGTGCTGAGGTTGCCTACCCCTGGTTTAGATACACCTGAAGTTTCCAGTCTCAATATTGTCACTATGGATGTGTGATTGATGATGCATATTTATTGAATTTAATTATTTGGGGTTAGATCTGTTGTTGCCTTATGTGTGAAAGGCCCATCTCATTAATTCATACAATTACTATTACTGAAATGGTAAAAGGGCCTCTGTCACAGAGCAAATCACTTGGTGGAGTATGTTTATTCCCTGATTCATCCAGGCATGCTGTTTCCAGGGCAGTGATTCAGTGAACATGGAGCACACAAGACAGGACAAGACTGTTTCCACCAGAACCTCCTTACATGCGCGTTGCTTTGACAGATCCCCTTGTGGCACAGAAATTAGAAACTGGTTTATATACAAAAGAAATTGAAATGAAATGATGCTGCATATTTGGCAACACCTTATACATGCAAGTGTTTTTAAGTCATTTTGCTCTCTTTATCAAGCCTGCACTGGTAATGTCTACTTGTTCCAATTTTAGCAATGGCTAACAGGGCACAACACTACTACTTTGTTTGGATAATGCAGGCAAGCTAGAACCTCTGTTGGGGATTTTATTGCTGTCTCAGTCTCTACGGGAGAGCTACCCCTCACTTCCTTTGTATATGGCACCAGGAAAAGAAATGAGGAAAATGGGAGTCACCAGGTCAGGAAGGCACAGCCAGCAATAATAAACCTCATAAAGGTTATAACATGACCTCCTTTTTTTATATCAGATCATTTTTATTAAGTTTTTCTTTAAACAGACAATATAAAAAACATATATAACAACAAATATAACATAAATACATAAGAAACAACCAAAATCAATAGCACCACAAAAAAAATGTAACACCAAAGAAAAAAAAGGGAAACATCCACTATATGCACATATCGATAAAAAAGTATCCAGGAACTAACTCATTTTGGTCAAATCACCTAGGCATATATAAACATTTACAACACTGATGTAATTCAAAAAGAAAAATAGAGACTTGGAACTGGATTAGTCAAATTATATCCTGAGCTCACATATACAACCCTTACATGTCTAAATAATAATAATAATAACTTGAAGAAATTCTAGAGTGCCCTTAATGTGTACGATTGTGTAGCCATCTGGACCACAGTAAAAAAAATGATCTTCACCAATCCCTCTTTATTGATAAGTAATGCGTTCAAACATTACAATTTTATCTAACTCAGAGATCCATTTGGATAATGACGGAGGGATGGTGGATATCCATTTCCTTGCCACCAGTCTCCTAGTGGTAAATAAGGCTCTGTGTATAGCCAATTTGAGGTACGAATCCCTCCAAGGGATATAAAAAAAAAGTATGCAGACTCTGGGTGTGTTATCTAACAATATACCGAAGACAGAATGAATAACCTTAAGCACTGCATCCCAATATCGGACCAATTTAGGACATCTCCACAGTAAATGTATCAGGGATCCTTGGCAAAAAACACATTTTAGACAAGAAGGGTCAATCGTGACACTTATTTTGAACAGGAATTAAGGGGTACGGTAGGTCCCGTGCAAAATAAATAGTTGGGTAAGTCTATGAGACGTTGACAAAGACACTGAGAGAACAGCCCTCACGGCATCCATCCAGTCATCGTCTGTAATAGGGAACATGACCTACTTTACTAAATCAGCAATTTTGTTGTTGTCTCTAAAGTTTTCCCATTCATTTCTGACACCATGAAAAGGTTCTAACACTTCACCCACACTATTCACAACAATAAAACAGTTGTAACTTGAGTTGAGCTTTACATATTGTTGTTGAAATTGGAGATATCCAGCAAACAGGAATAGTAAATCAGTTTATTTAACCCCTTCATGACTGCGCTAGTTTTCAGTTTCTGTTCGTAAATGACTGACACACTTTTTACATTTTTGCTGAGCGATTCTTCCACGGCAGTAATATACTTTCTTTCTAAATGTACCCACACATTATATATTGTTTTTTAGAGGACAGATAGGGCTATATAATTATATCAAACGAGTGTACCTAACGCCTCACTTAGTTCGAATACAATATTTTAAAAAATGAGGATAAAAACGTAATGAAAACACTTTTTCACAAGTTTTGATTATTATTTAGTTTTTTAGAAATGTGTTATAATAATTATAGTATAAAAAATATATTTATATATCATTTTTATTTTCCTATTTTTTTTACACTATTATTTATTTATTTTTTACACTTTGTACAAAAAAAACGTGTAAAAAAAAAAAATTTAGTCAGTTTATATCAAGCAGTCATGGTGACTTTTTAAAAACTTTTTAAATTTTTGGTTATTATTAGACTGCTCCAAACTTAGGAACAGCTAATAATAACCTTAGAGACTGATCCTGACAGCATGTTAGAATCAGATCTTACTAAAGGTTTCTGATCGTGCCCAGACGATCAGAAGTGATACATTTCAGGCACAGAGATATATTGTAACATTGTGCCTGAAATGTATCATAAACTTCAGGCCAGTCTATCGAGCTGTCAAAACAAATAGCAGAGAGGTGACTCACTCTGCTACCTCTCTGCTATCTTTAGCTGTCAAATACGGGATCGCTATTTAGCTTCTTTCATTCAATAAAGGAGAACTATGAGGTGAGTGCTTTTCACTCACCTCATAGTTCTAGCCGACCTGTGACAATGAGACTGCCACAGGTTGGCTCAGTAAATCGGGAAGTGAGCGAATACATACCGGCGCTCGCTCACCTCTCGATCCTGTCACGGCTCTCTGCCGTGACAGGAGAGGGGCTGGATTACCACGGGGTGGGTACAGCTGGCTCTGCCTCCAGATAGGCAGAGCCAGCTGTCAGTCACGCAGCTGGGCGGATCCAGACATAATTGTCGGGATCCGGTTCCGCTGCGGCGTCTCAGTATACCGCGAGCAGCAGCTTGCGGTATACTGCGGCGTCTCAGTATACCGCAAGCTACAGCTTGCGGTATACTGAGCCTGGGTGACAGGAGGATAGTTCTCCTTTAATGAAAGAATGAAGCTTTTACAAAAGCTTAACTATGTCATTAATGAATGCCTCAATACTGAGACATCCATTAACGACTGGTAACTGCTGATTCTCAGCGGTTACTGGCATTACAGAGCCTTAAATAACTCGTCACGCACAGTGTACGTGGCCAGTCATATAGGCACTTTGTGACGGGACGTACAGTGTACGTCTCCCGTCAAGAAGGGGTTAATAACTTTTTCCTTACAGCTCTTTTTTTTACATGAATGCACCACGAACAATGTTCCAATCGACAGTGCACCTTAGGGAGCGGGATTCCCGTTGATTAGGGCAGTGTCTAGAGAGGGGGGGGCATCAGACCACTGGTGAGCCAGGTCGCTGCTTAGTGTGAGAAAGACAATGTCTGACTCTCCTATGTGCTGTCAGCACAGGGTGTTTAAACTCTGGTTACAGCGCTTTACTAAAAGTAAAAGAGTGCCATATGTATTGGCAGACAGTAAAAAACAACTACAGGTCATAGTAAAAGCTGGTGAGTACATCAGACCCTTTTTAGGCATTACCTACGGGGATGAGAAGAATAACCTACTGGGAGGAGAATGGGAAGAATAAGGCAGGACATAAGTTCTGTCTGGTAAATGCACCCAGTTCGGGAGAATAAGAAGTCTCTGGAATATTCTGAGGTGGGTGGTTTTGAATGCCTGGTCATTTCTCAGCACGGCCAGAAGATTCCAGTAAATGAAATAAATGAGTGAAAACTGTTTTACATGACCTAGAGGTAATCCTTCAGATGGCTGGCCTCATATTTCATGCAATACATTAAAGTTTTGTTTATAAATGATCTACTGTGATGGTCCTAAAAGTAGTTCTACTTCAGGAGCATGTAGTCAGAAAGCCCTAAAAAAATTCATCTTTTTCTATAAAATGACAGCAAAGCACCTTTAGAAATGTTTAGTAATGGCAGGGGGGGGCGTCAGGCAGCAGCACAATGTTTGTGCCACCCCCTTTCTGGCCAGAAGTCCCAGATTGCTAATAGCTGGACAGATGTGTAAGGGCCATACACATCTTGCAGCAACCTGGGACACTCTGGATGGCATCCTGCTCATCTCCCGGCAATCAGTGACATCACTGGTTGCCAGGAGCTGGGTGGGATGCTAGCCGGAGCCAGAGCTGAGTGGGAAGATGATGCAGAGGTCACACCCCTCGCCCCCCCTTGTCAGTCACGCAGCTGGGCGGATCCAGACATAATTGTCGGGATCCGGTTCCGCTGCGGCGTCTCAGTATACCGCGAGCAGCAGCTTGCGGTATACTGCGGCGTCTCAGTATACCGCAAGCTACAGCTTGCGGTATACTGAGCCTGGGTGACAGGAGGATAGTTCTCCTTTAATGAAAGAATGAAGCTTTTACAAAAGCTTAACTATGTCATTAATGAATGCCTCAATACTGAGACATCCATTAACGACTGGTAACTGCTGATTCTCAGCGGTTACTGGCATTACAGAGCCTTAAATAACTCGTCACGCACAGTGTACGTGGCCAGTCATATAGGCACTTTGTGACGGGACGTACAGTGTACGTCTCCCGTCAAGAAGGGGTTAATAACTTTTTCCTTACAGCTCTTTTTTTTACATGAATGCACCACGAACAATGTTCCAATCGACAGTGCACCTTAGGGAGCGGGATTCCCGTTGATTAGGGCAGTGTCTAGAGAGGGGGGGGCATCAGACCACTGGTGAGCCAGGTCGCTGCTTAGTGTGAGAAAGACAATGTCTGACTCTCCTATGTGCTGTCAGCACAGGGTGTTTAAACTCTGGTTACAGCGCTTTACTAAAAGTAAAAGAGTGCCATATGTATTGGCAGACAGTAAAAAACAACTACAGGTCATAGTAAAAGCTGGTGAGTACATCAGACCCTTTTTAGGCATTACCTACGGGGATGAGAAGAATAACCTACTGGGAGGAGAATGGGAAGAATAAGGCAGGACATAAGTTCTGTCTGGTAAATGCACCCAGTTCGGGAGAATAAGAAGTCTCTGGAATATTCTGAGGTGGGTGGTTTTGAATGCCTGGTCATTTCTCAGCACGGCCAGAAGATTCCAGTAAATGAAATAAATGAGTGAAAACTGTTTTACATGACCTAGAGGTAATCCTTCAGATGGCTGGCCTCATATTTCATGCAATACATTAAAGTTTTGTTTATAAATGATCTACTGTGATGGTCCTAAAAGTAGTTCTACTTCAGGAGCATGTAGTCAGAAAGCCCTAAAAAAATTCATCTTTTTCTATAAAATGACAGCAAAGCACCTTTAGAAATGTTTAGTAATGGCAGGGGGGGGCGTCAGGCAGCAGCACAATGTTTGTGCCACCCCCTTTCTGGCCAGAAGTCCCAGATTGCTAATAGCTGGACAGATGTGTAAGGGCCATACACATCTTGCAGCAACCTGGGACACTCTGGATGGCATCCTGCTCATCTCCCGGCAATCAGTGACATCACTGGTTGCCAGGAGCTGGGTGGGATGCTAGCCGGAGCCAGAGCTGAGTGGGAAGATGATGCAGAGGTCACACCCCTCGCCCCCCCCCCCTCCCCCAACGCCTTAGATGCCTAAAAGGTTAGGGACACCACTGGGTAGATGAATCAATCTCCCTTCACTTCCCAGAGCTCTGGCTCTGCCCCTTGAACACATCATCTAAGGGGGAAAAAGGGGGTAAGCTTATTTCATATCAGCATGCAGTGCTGCATGCTGATGTTAGTTTTAGTGACAGTGGGTAATGGACCACTTTAAGCCCCATCCTAAACCATATCTAACTCTAGAGCTATGCCTCCACAAGCAGATGTAGTGCCATATTGCTAGTAAAGGCATGCTGCCAGAGAAATGATGTTACAAGACTCAGTGCAATGTTGTAGAAGGACTATCTTATGACATGTTGTCAAAAAGAGAGTTAAAGTGGAAGTAAAGTAAAAAAAAAAAAAATTGCCTATTAGTGGGCTTACTATGGCAGAAGAGACTGTGTAAGTATTTCCTGCCATAAAAGCTTTTTGCTGCATGTCATCGTTTTACTGCCTTTACTCCCTTTACTGCACTTGCGCAGCTCGGTACACAGGCTGAGTATGCCGAGATGAAGTAAGTCCTGTACTCATGCATGGGAGTTACATCATCGGGGCCCAGCCAACCAAATGGGAGGAGACTTAAAACCCAATTAGAAAGCTTGGAGGAAGATGAAAGCACTAGAGAGGGAGAAGCACACCGCTGGAGGGGATCACAATAACAGGTAAGTATGCCATAATGTGCTAATATGCTAGCATACTATGACTAAAAGCTCCAGGGGACTTTTTTCAAGCTTACTTTACTTCCACTTTAAGAGGATCGGTTAAATGTTGCTGAATGGACAACCGTACTATAATAAGGGCCATGTTTTCAGGAAACATGTTAGTGGAGTCATGCTACAAAAGCAGTGCCTAATATAGCTGGAAAGCCCAATATGTGAGGATGATTTGCTTCCACTGACCACCCCACACCATTATTTATTCTCCTTTGCCTAAACACTAACCTCTGTTTAATTAAAAAAAAGTCCACTCCACCACAGTAATGCAAGTGGAGGCCAGAACAATTGACCATCATTGGTAGAAGGTGAAAGCGGTAGCACTAGACAGAGAAGATTTTAGTAATATTATCTTTACAACCAGTGCTTCCAGTAACAGGCCTTCCATGTGAAATACTAAATCTAGCACTGGTATAGCTCTAGCAGGAGGTAAGCATACCTCCCAAATGTCTTTCATTTGGGGAATTGTCCCTCTTTTGAAACCAAAACCCTCTGTCCCTCTTTTCTCTTTGGCTGTCCTTCTTTCTCCCCCAGATGTCCCTCTTTTTAGAACAAAAAATATATTTAACGATAAAAAAATTATTATGTATCTATCAATTTTTTTTTACTGCACTTAACCTTTTATCGAACATCTACATTATTGCATTTGTTATTTTAAATGGCCAGTATAAAGGAAAATAAGTGGTGTAAAAGAAGCCATTGTGGGTTTAACAATTACTCTTAGCTTATTAAGTCTTTGTGATCCACGTCAGTGGAGGTGTGGCAGGGAGTGTGTCCTTTGCTTATATACACTATATTGCCAAAAGCATTGGGACGCCGGCCTTTACACACACACTAACTCCCAGTCCCATCCCAGTCTTAGTCCGTAGGGTTCAATATTGAGTTGGCCCACCCTTTGCCGCTATAACAGCTTTAACTCTTCTGGGAAGGCGTCCACAAGGTTTAGGAGTGTGTCTGTGTGAATGTTTGACCATTCTTCCAGAAGCGCATTTGTGAGGTCAGGGGCTGATGTTGAACGAGAAGGCCTGGCTCGCAGTCTCCGCTCTAATGTATCCCAAAGGTGTTCTATTGGGTTGAGGTCAGGACTCTGTGCAGCCCAGTCAAGTTCCTCCACCCCAAACTCGCTCATCCATGTCTTTATGGACCTTGCTTTGTGCACTGGTGAGCAGTCATGTTGGAACAGGAAGGGGCCATCCCCAAACAGTTCCAACAAAACAGGGAGCATGGAATTGTCCAAAATGTCTTGGTATGCTGATGCCTTAAGAGTTCCCTTCACTGGAACTAAAGGGACAAGCCCAACTCCTGAAAAACAACCCACCATAATCCCCCCTCCACCAAACTTTACACTTGGCACAATGCAGTCAGGCAAATACCGTTCTCCTGGCAACTGCCAAACCCAGACACGTCCATCGGATTGCCAGACAGAGAAGCGTGATTCGTCAATTCAGAGAACACGTCTCCACTTCTCTAGAGTCCAGTGGTGGTGTTCTTTACACCACTGCATCTGACGCTTTGCATTGCACTTACTCATATAAGGCGTAGATGCAGCTGCCCAGCCATGGAAACCCATTCCATAAAGCTCTCTACGCACTGTTGTTGTGCTAATCTGAAGGCCACACGAAGTTTTGGAGGTCTGTAGCTATTGACTCTGCAGACAGGTGTCGCGCACTGTGCGCTTCAACATGCGCTGACCCCGCTTTGTCACTTTACGTTGCCTACCACTTTATGGCTGAGTTGCTGTTGTTACCAGTTGCTTCCACTTTGTTATAATACCACTAACAGTTGACCGCAGAATATTTAGTAGCAAGGACATTTCACGGAACACCTGAATCCAATGATTTGGAGGGGTGTCCCAATACTTTTGGCAATGTAGTGTACTTTGTGCTGTAAGGCGTCCTTCTTACTCATCTAAGAAACTTGAGCGGTGTGGGTAGGTATTCCATGATGCTAAAAGGAGCTGCCCAAATCTTGTACTTGATGGCTAAATATTTTGCTCTATGTGCAATTCTAGAAACTGGAGGAATGCTAAATAGATATGTAGCTATCAGCAACCAATTCGATTTCAGGCTGGAAAAACAAAGCATACATGTGATTGGTTGTTTTGAGTGGCTTTATATTTCTGAGACACCCCACTGTGAAATAAATCGATTTTTTGCAGGGTGTTCTGTAGCTCCTAAGCTGCATTTTATCAATGACATGATCTGTTAGAGAATATTTACCTTCGATATATTAATCAATTGAAATTTTTTAACTTCTACAATTTGCTGGGTTTGCCAAACGTGTTAAAAATGAGCATATTCTATTGATAATATGATTTCTATAATTAGACTACTACCATAAAGATGTTTATCATCCTAAGCCAAGCTTTCTGGTGTACAGTTCTAATTGGAAACAGCACCAGTGTTTGTTTCTTGTCATAAAATTCCTCTGTAACAGGAGTGGCCAGTGCTTAAGAAATGATAAAGTGGTTATCTGCTGAGAAAAGAAATATGTTAATAATTATAAGTTTATAACTAGCAAATAAATTATTTGAAGAAGGACACAGCAGTGCTTCGTTAAAATGATAAATTGCTCTGCCTGACGATAATTTATGAGGTGAAGAGATGAGAGAGGAAAAAAACATCATTATATCAAGGGGCCTACTTTCTAGATTGACGTAGTAGATTTGAATATTGCATCCTGCATTCATCAAAAGCTTTTGTAGTGGGTCAGAAGGCTGGAAATTAAAAATGATGTTCTGCAGGAGAAGTTACTTAAAACCTGTAGTATTCATCGCATTATATGTGAGCCACCCGTGTTTTATTTTTCACACTCCACAGATAATCATTTCCAAATATGTTTAAGTTTGGGAATTAAATTAAAGAGGTCCAGTCATTTTTTCCTATGGTCCTTCAAACACAGAACAATTGCCAAATGGGAGCTTAGAGGATCTTTATTTACCAGGCAATAGATTTACTGAAGGGTCTACTTACATCTGGGGGAATCCAGGCAAATAGCTGGTAAATATTTCAGAGCTAGATGCTCACAAGTCTAGTAAAACTGTGTTTAGTTCATACACATTATGGAAAAGGAAATTCCTTTTTAGCCTCTATGAAGACAGGTCCTCAAAGCTTCTATCATTTGGTTATTTGCCAATAATCAAAGATAATTAGGGTTATTTAAATAAACAACTCACAGATTCTCAGTCAGTTTCTTCTACTTTATGCATTTCAGTATGTTAAAATAATGCAGGGGCAGAAAGAATATTGGTTGGTGCACACTTTCACATGGGAGATCACTGATCTGGATTCATGACTGAAAATAAAATAGATGGAGCTTCACCACGTTATACATGAAATATGAAATCCCATGTGAAATATTATGCATACAGTATATTAAAAGAGCAATAACTATTTGAAGCTTAAAGTTGACCATCAGAAACTTCACAAGCTTGAATTAATAAATCCCTAATATGTCACAATATACATCAACATTGTCATTAAAACAAACAATCTGTAGCTTTTCTCATTAAAAAAATGTCCTTCAGCTCCAGGCAAGTTACACAGCCTAGGCTGAAAAATGGGAAAGTGATATCGGTTCACAGCAGGCAGCAGGAAGTGCCCTTCAGTTTTGCCTACCTGTTAATTACTTTGACTGTATGTTATGTTTTTTTGTAAGTTACAAGGTGGCTGGGTACACAAAATGTTATTTAAATATATTTTCCAATAACCACAAAGGATATCAATTCACTTTGTGTGTACCAAATGCAAACCCCAAATTTCCTTGTAAATGTAGCAATGACCTCATCCCTGAGCTGTACATAGCATAGCTATACATGCAGCTATACACGCAGAGAGCAGAGCTGTGGGAGGGGCCCAGCAGGCCCCACCCACTACAGGCTGCCTGTAGAAAGTGACATGGGGGCAGATACAAGACCAGTCGCTCTGCACAAGGAGAGATAGCAGCAGTGACTGGTCTTTATTAAAGCGTACAGCGGCAAAGTTTCATGCTGGATTATTGCACATATCAGGGAGAAATGCACAAACCTCACCAATATTCAGGTAAGTACAGCTTGAAAAACTACTGCACAAGCACCAGGATTTACATGATGGTGGCATCTAGGGGAAAGATTTTAATTCAAGAAGTAAATATTGAACCTGTGTCATGCCTGAACAAAGATGGTGGGGGACCTCTGGGGAGAAAGGTAGATGAAGACATTATCAGACACAATAAATACTTGCACCTGTTACATTACTCATTATTTAGCCCACATGCACTGAACATTAATAAATGTATCTGACTAAGTCTTTTTAATGACTTTAGACTATGATGACATTATACTTTTTCTTGTTTGAATGTGGCATTAAGTAAGCAGATGGATGGTATGACTTTGCACCTATTTGTTCTATCTCACACATAAACTGAGGGATGGAGAGAGGGATGCAGAGATAGAACTTTCTATAATCCCTCTGCTGTGTCTAAGCTTCCTAGTTCCAAGTGCAAGTAACTAAACAGAAGATATATGGACCTTGGAGCAATAGGGCATGGGAAGGGAAGACAAGAAGAAGCAATGTGATAAGCATTGGAGTAAAGAAGACATATCATACTATGGGGTGTTCATGACTTCCATCATCCAATCATGTGCAAGCAAAAATACTGTTTAATTTTTTATTTTCCTTGCACGTGATTGAATATTCTTTCCAGTGAATTATTTGCAGAGTGAAGCTAAGGGAATATTCCCCTTTAAAGCAAACAGATTATTTGCCTTTAGTAAATTAACCACTATAATATTACCTTTCTGTCCACATGTTTCTGTATTTAAAAAGATATAAAGATATAAAGATTGTAAAATAGATGTAAAGATATGCCGACATATGTACAAAGTAACCAAGGTATATTTAAAACATATAGAAACATACGGAGGAAGGAAAGATAGATAGATAGATAGATAGATAGATAGATAGATAGATAGATAGATAGATAGATAGATAGATAGATATGCACAGTGGTGGAACTACCAGGGTCGCAGCTGCGACCGGGCACTGAAGTTTCGCCACTTAGAGGGGGCCCAGGACAGGAGGACGGGGCCCGTAGTAACCGCTAATATCAGTACCGGGACCTCTTCCTCCTGTCCTGGGCCCTGCATGCTTCACCCTGCTCCCCTCACCTTGTTCCGGGCGCAGCGTAAAGAATGATCGAGCCGGCGCAGCAGCCAATCAGTGGGAAAGGGGTTATTCCCGCCCCCTTGTCACACAGAACGGCTGCCGACCGTATAACTGCCTGTGTTCTATGAAAAGCCCCAACTCCCTGGGTGTCAGAGGCGTGCTGCTGACACGAAGAGGGAGTTATAGGGAGCTGAGATTATGAAGGGGACATGTGAGGAGAGTGTGGGGTCAGGGAGCTGAAAGCTGGAGACGAGAAGGGGGGAAGCTGGGGACATGGAAGAGGAGGGGGTTTGTTTTGAATTTTTTTTTTAAAGTATCTAATCTTTTTTTTCGGGGGTGGGGGCTTTCATGGATTCTTGCACCGGGGGGTCCTGAGGTCACTAGTTACGCCTCTGGATATGTAGAATAGGTGAAGATAACTTAGTAATATAGAATAACAATATAGAAAAATCATTGCTCATTTTCATGTTTGATAGGGCAGAGATAAGTGATCCTGGGAAACACTGCAAGTACAGCAGGGGAACATAACCATTTGGAAAGGTCTGTAACCAGCCCCATTGATGATTCCCACAGACAGCTGCCAGCAGGATCAAGGGTCTCCTACAGACAAGAGATTGATACCAAATCTGACCATTTTTGTCTGTGGGTTCTCTTAGGCCTACAGTAGGCTTAAAGCATTAAATGTATTATGTTTTTAGCTAGGAATAGTTTGGAACTATAATCACAGAAGGTGAGAATGTACTCTATGTACTCTTTAAAATCAAGGAACATTTAATAGATCAAATAGTTGATATATAAGCCATTTAGAATTAAATTGGGCTGCGGGAATCATGCAGGAGGCCCCAATTGATCTCTTCTTCTAAGAAAATCTAATTGCTTGGGTGACCATGAACCAGTATGTAGTATATAAGCTTATTTATATTTCCTATAAGAGGAAGGTGTTTCATTCGAAAGGGTTGTTTATAAAAGTGTTTGGCTTGCTCCCGTCTGAGTTCTGAGTTGCAGCATGCTTATCCCAGTTTAGTTATTTAGAATATACTGAAGCCATAGACAAAAAGTTAACTCCATGTTTCCTTCAGTACAGGTTCCTTTAACCAGGGGCGTCCCGAGCTGGGTGACACCCGGAGCGGTAACCGAGTGTCACCCCGCCGATACGTCACCACGCGCTTGCACGATGCCGTCATCGCGCATGCGCGGCAGTATTCTGATACCTGCCGGCGGCAATCTTGGTGATGGACGTAGGCAGAGAGAGGAGGGGACACTCACCCGGCGGGATAAGGAATGCCGTCGGGTCCCCTCCTCTCTCCTGATACTGTCGGGCGTTCGGTCCATGACCGAGCGCCCGACTTTTCAGAGGGGGGGGGGGGATACCAAAATGACTGAGTCATTTTGGTGTCACCCCTCCGATGGTGGCACCCGGGTGCGGGCCGCACCCTCCGCACCCCCCTTGTGACGCCACTGCCTTTAACTAGACCCTGTTATCAGACCATTAATGTAAAAACAATCTCCCTTTTAGATTGTATATGCATTTAACACATGTTGTGCATGTTATTTACATCTAAAAGCCTCGCCTTGTGTAGACATCCAAAAGCCCTGAGACTACAGATGGGCACCGCCATTTTGGAAGTGATGTCAGGAGCCCCAGCAGACTCAGAGCTGTCACTCAAGTGACACTTTAAGGTAGTACACTTGGCCGCTAAATAAATATAACTTTATGTAGGTAGATGAAGGGGAAAGGGTGAGGATCTTGGCCAGCACAGAGAGTAATTAGACAATCCCGGGGGAGGAGAGGCCTATGATGTGCAAAGAAGGAGGCGACTGTGTAAGGGAATTGACTCTTCCTGGACTAGTCAAAATTTCTAGCACATCACAATTTCTCATGATTAAAAAATGATTTATGGAAAGGAAAACCTATTCAAGTAAGAATTTTAAATACTTTTTTGTGCTTTTACCTGCAATTTTGTCAGATTGGTGACAGGGTCTCTTTAAGGAACATCAAATATCAGGCTGTCGTACTCACAAATTGGTTGCTGAGCCAATTTCCTGATAACCTCAAGGCAAATGCCATTCTACTCAATGATTACAACTGTCCTGTAAATAGACAGGCGGATATCTTTGTGTGCTTATTGTACAATCCCTTATTTCATGCTGATGGATAGAAAAACAATTCTAGAATCTGCATATCTCACTTATAAATATATATATATATTAGCACACAAATATCCTATAAAACATTAAAACATACTGTCGAAAAAAATACTTAACTCGAAAAAATATTATGATGGAAGGAGAAACTTCACAACAAAACAGTTTTAAATGGCACTTTTCTAACTCGGCCCATTTTACTTTGCTGTCAAAAGAATCCCTTTACTACAAATCGAAAATGAAGTCATTTAAAACAAGACTATGCAGCAAAAAATCAAAATACCTTCAAAAGAAATTCTTGGCGAGCATGATTAACCATGCTGTATTTTTAAGACTGAAATAATTGAAAACAGGATTTGAGATCAGTTCATTTAGATTGTGCTGAAATATTTATTATTGCAAGTCGGGAGGATTTGTCTGGTGTTTCTCAATCAGAATGTCTAAACTCAGTATCCAGATGTTTGTTTAAATTGCCCCCACATAGTTCCAATGTCAGTTAACAGAGGTTATCAGAGAGCATCACAGTGTATCTTCCTCAGATAATATTCTGATTACCTCTGAATCTTTGAAGATGTTTCCCATTAAAACCCGATGCTGAAAGTCACAAAATATTAGCCCTCAGCTGACAGAAAAGTGTTAAAAAAATAAGAGTGAAAATTGTTTGTCATTAAAGCTAATTCCACTCTTTTGCAGTGAAGATAAATTGGCATTTTCCTTATCTGTTGAAAGCCAATTTAAGTGTTCAAGCTAATGAAGTTTAAAGATAGGCTCTCATGTAAATGTTTTCAGTCATTTTCACTATTATCATGATTAAGTCACTCCAAAGACATGCTGGTGGGTTAATTGGCTCCTCTCAGTTTGCCCTCTATGCATGCATGTGAGATAGGGAACTTAGATTGTAAGCTCCTTGAGGGCAGTGCTGCGTAAATTGTCGGCGCTATATAAATACCTGTAATAAATAATAATTAAGTCCAATATCTTCTACAGCATTTTACATAATATGAACCAATTGGGGCTAGAACATTATTACAGTAGGAATGAGAACCCTGCACCAAGCAGTTTACAATAAAACAATGAATATGTGCATATAAAAGGCAAGTGGTGGTTGGCACCAGTGGTTGTGTTGTAGATGAGTCTAATGGTAGTTGGGAGGAGAAAGGTATAGTTGGCCTACCTTCTAAAAATATGGGTTGTATGGGTGCATTGAAAGAACTGAAGGGTCTTTGAATGCCATGGGATGATGAAAGGAGCTTCGGAAGGGAGTAGCATCAGGAAAGTTTTGGAGAGGAAATAGAAAGCTATAACAAGAGTACAACACATTATTACAGTAGGAATGAGAACCCTGCACCAAGCAGTTTACAATAAAACAATGAATATGTGCATATAAAAGGCAAGTGGTGGTTGGCACCAGTGGTTGTATTGTAGATGACTCTAATGGTAGTTGGGAGGAGAAAGGTGTAGTTGGTCTACCCTCTGAAAATATGGGTTGTGTGGGTGCATTGAAAGAACTGAAGAGTCTTTGAATGCCATGGGATGTTGAAAGGAGCTTCAGAAAGGAATAGTATCACGAAAGTTCTGGAGAGGAAATAGGAAGTTATGACAAGAGAACACATTGACAACAGAAAATATACACAGTATATTCGTTCTTCATATCATTAAAAAGCATTCTGATTTTTTTATTCTAACAAGTTGGGGTTTTTTTACACATGATTTAAAGCTTTTTTAGTGCTTCCATATACTTTGCAGACAAGAGACAGTGATGGGACCAGTTCAGAAAATAAGTCAAAAAACATAATTTGTTTGCAGGATTTCTCCAGAAATATTTTTCAGTTAAAGCAGAACTATGGGGTTAGTGCTTTTCCCCATAGTTCTCCTTAGGGTAACGGGAGGACACAATCTAGCGTCCTCCCGTCACCCTAAGCTCAGTATACCGCGAGCTACGGCTCGCTGTATACTGAGACGCCGCAGCTGAAGCGCCGCTGCAGCTGAAGAGCCGCCGCAGCTGAAGCGGATCTCTACAATTATGTCTGATCCGCCCAGCTGCGTGAGTGACAGCTGGCTCTGCCTATCTAGAGGCAGAGCCAACTGTACCCGCCCTCTCCCCGTTCGTTCCGCCAGTCAGCGCTGGAGGATCGGAGTGGGTAGGGGGGAATCCAGCCACTCCCCTGTCACGCAGAGAGCTGTGACAGGATTGAGAGGTGAGCGAACCCCGGTATGTGTTCGCTCACTTCCCGATCTACTGAGCCAACCTGTGACAGCACTCACCTCATAGTTCTCCTTTAACCAAGTGGAGTTTCCATAACTATCAGAAAGTTTGAAAGTAATTTTTAATTTTTCATCCAGCAAACACAACCAATAGACTGTGTAGGTTGTTCACAATCCCATTTGCAGTATGCAGAGAGCAGGCTTGCCTCTTCTTAAAGGAGAACTATGGTGCTTCCATATACTTTGCAGACAAGAGACAGTGATGGGACCAGTTCAGAAAATAAGTCAAAAAACATAATTTGTTTGCAGGATTTCTCCAGAAATATTTTTCAGTTAAAGCAGAACTATGGGGTTAGTGCTTTTCCCCATAGTTCTCCTTAGGGTAACGGGAGGACACAATCTAGCGTCCTCCCGTCACCCTAAGCTCAGTATACCGCGAGCTGTAGCAAAAAGCACTCACCTCATAGTTCTCCTTTAATAGAACTCAAAAAAGTAATTCTTTTGGTTGGCTCTAACTTACTTTGATCGGTTTCTCTATATACATGGTCACATGATTGGATGGAAATCATGATATACAAAGCATTATACAATAAGATGTTCTTATCACAGTCATACACATGAGGAAATGGCTGTTCGTATTCCAATCAAAATGTGCTTATTCCTAACTAAGCCAATCTGATGTGGGGTAAGAAGAGGAGGTAAGATGAGTTGTAGCCTATTTGACATTATCTTTGCCAAGACAGCGTTTAGTAGCGCAATGGGACAATAGAAGGAAGGTACTTGGAGTTAACTATGAGTTTTTATTAGGTTTAAGTATGAAAGTTGTATTAGCCTTGTGGAAAGCAGAGAATGGGTATCTTTGTGAGGATGTGTTCAAGAAGAACTCCGGATAAAAATTTAATTAACACACTGCAAGGGTTAAGTGCTCATTTCCGTCTAGGTGCTAGGAACTGCTCCTTGGCGTCCTCACGTTTATACACACTCTACGCACAGTGTATGGGAGAGGGGGAAAGACATCGGCCTAATAACAAGCCGATTCGGTTGGTCCGGTGAGTATAACTTTTTAACAAGCACTTAACCCTTGCAGTGCGGTAGTAGCCCCACTGCAAGGGTTAATACATTTTTTTCCGGAGTTCTTCTTTAAATAATTATTTAAAAAAGGGGGCTCCAGAGGCTTATAAAATTCAGATAGTAGACCATCTGGTCCAGGTGTTTTACAGATAGGTGATAACCTAATTGCCTGATAGGTATAAGGTGAGCTATTTAAACGGAACTAGTGTAAGTACTTGATATCAGCATCCTAAAATTCCCTGTGAAGTAGAGCACAGACTAGGAAAATGTAAGGAAGCACTTGGGGCCAATCAGGTGTGCTGTTTGCACATATGCTAATAATGAACATGCTGACAGGAGGAAATAGCAGCGGAATGAGCTCATCACTCCGATGCTGCAACTTCATTGTTCAATCACAGGGCCCCACCCTGGTGGGCTGTCCTTGCCAAAAACATAACTTTTAAAAAATAATTGCCACTTAATTAAAATCTGGACATGTAAGCTGTGGAAAAATTTGGTTCTGTACGGATATTTTGTTATTTCAGGATTTGGCATTCGGATCCGAAATTCAATTCGGTTCGGGTTTCAGATTTGGCCGAAATCTGAATTTTCGTTAGTTTCGGATGAGTTTACAAATATTCGTTGCAGATATCACAGAAAACCATATACAGATATTGATACTAAAGGTGAATCTCCTAAACTCAAATAGCATTCAAGATCCAAATTTTCTAATTGCATTCAGGAGCTCCTTAATGCCATTCGGGTCTGGGAGCCATATACATATATTACTAAAGCTGAGGCTCCCAGACCCGAATGGCATTCAGGAGCTCCCGAATGCAATTCGGAAATTCAGATCCCGAATGCCATTCGGGTCTAGGAGCCTCAGCTTTAGTAATATATGTATACACCGTATATGGGTCCCATGTTGCCGTAACGAAAATTTGTGTTCAGACCCGCTCGGATGCACTCAACGGAAAAACACATCTTACCTGCGCTGGTCTGTAAACATCCTCATACTAAAGGTTATGGTACGGCATGTGGCATGTCAGTGCAGAGCTCATGGCATGAGCAGCCAATCCACAGGCCCCAGAGCTGTCACATGGAGGAGAGGGGTGTATCATAAAATGTGTGTCAGCAATTGCTGGGGAATTTGCAGGGGGCAGCAGTAGACACTGGAGCTGTGGAAAATTCAGGGGGGCAACAGGGCAATTGCCCCTCCGACAACATTGCTGCTCCCTCCCTCCACCACTCTTCCGGGCCGGCCTCACTGAACAATCACGGCCAGAAAGCAGAACCAGCACTGCAGTTAAGCAAATTAGGCGGTCGCCTTAGCCCATGCTGGGGCCTCGGAGCTGCCTAATTTGTGTGAGCAGAGAGCCGCCCAAGGCTGGCAGCGGCTGGAGGATCGCACAGGGAAAGGCCAGGTGAGAGCTTGTACAGCAGGGATGAGAAATCAAGTAGGGGGCGGGAGGGAGCTGGGGGGTCAGAGATGGTGGGATGCGAGTACGAGTACTCACCCAAATACTTGGTATCGGCACCAATAACGATACTAGTATCGGTATCGGTGCATCCCTCCAGGACACTAAGGCAAGTTCACCCGTACAAAACGGCCTCTCATCTCACTCCACTCACCCTTCTGCTTCTCCTGACTTCAGGGGATATCTCTCCCAATGCTGACCCTCTCTTTTCTAACACCCACCTTCCTAACCTGCACTGCCTTTCCTCTGGCAGCAGCTGCAATCCACACAACCTGATTTCTATTCCCCTGCTTCCTATAACCAGGCCCTCCTTCTCTTGTGCCCTCTGGAATGCCAGCTTTGTCTGTAACAAACTCACCGCTGTCCATGATCTTCTCATTCGCCTATTCTCTCCAATTTCTCTGAGGATTGCTGTTATATACCGGCCACCCGGACCAGTATCTCGCTTTCTAGATGACTTCTCTGCCTGGCTACCCTACTTTCTCTCCTCAGAAATACCCACTATCATTCTTGGTGACTTTAACATTGCTACTAACATTAACTCCCCCATTATTGTAAAGCGCTGCGCAAACTGTTGGCGCTATATAAATACTATGTAATATTAATAATAATAATTTAACATATCCAAGTAGTGCTGAGCACAAACAGCTTTCTCATTCTTCCAACTACATTCGCTATGGTAATATCTGTAATTTGATTTTTCAGTCTAAATGAATATAACATGATTTAAGCTAATTTATGTAGTCATATACCCTATGCACTTTCCAAATGCTATAAGTCATGGTTATTCACCTACAAACACAACTTTAGCAATATAGTCACCATATTCACAGCAAACATGGGTACAAACATTTCTATACCAGAGTCCTAGCTAAATATACACATTACTGTATAGTAAGCTTTCATTCTACCAAGTAGGACAACTAAAGGCGTGCTTTATCTAGGACCCCTCCTATTTTGGATGTTATCATCCAAATAATAATTCATAAGATTTTCAATGACTATCAACTTCAAGGTTCCATTATTAAAATGGACTAAAGCTAAATACCAACAAATACTTAATCATGGTAAGGTCTACTGGTAAAGCAGATACATTAGTACAGTACAATGAAAAAAGATTTGTAGCACATTTTTGGTGGATAACAACGAATGAAAAATCTACTCCAATAGTGAGAGTATCGCACGGGGAGAGGTCAGCTGAGCTCTATACCCCCATAGCTGGAATGAGAGGTCCGGTGAGCTCTGTACTCTATAGCTGAGATGAGAAGTCAGGTGAGCTCTGTATCCCATAGCTGGGATTGAAGGTCAGGTCAGTGGCGGATGCAGGGGGCCAGGACAATTTTCCCAGGGGGATGTGGGGACATTTTCATGAAAAAATTAGGCGCTCATCAATGTGGAGCAGGCATGGGCTGTGTACTATAAGTGTGCCCAGGGACTAGACCGGAGCTCCCTGGCATTGAGGACCAGGATATGGGACTCAGCACCAGTCCTCTATAGATGACAGTATTCTACATTGCTGTATAATGTATTGCTGGGATGTGTAGTCCTCTATAGCTGGTGGTATTCTGCATTGCTGTATAATGTATTGCTGGGATTTGTAGTCCTCTATAGCTGATGGTATTCTGCATTCCTGTATAATGTATTGCTGGGATTTGTAGTCCTCCATACAGTGGCAGAACTACCAGGGTCACAGCGTTTGCAGATGCAAGCGGGCCCTAGTATTCTGTCACTTGGGGGGGGATCCCGGACAGGAGGAAGGGGGCCCTGGTAACCACCGGCATTGTAGGTTACCTGGCTCCTCTTTCTTCAGTCTGGGGCCCTCCATCCTTCACACTGTGCCTGGACTGTGTGTATCACAAAGCTCCAAAGTAATAAAACACCGTAATCTGCAGTATGTAATGACAGTAATGTGCCAAATGTTGTTTGGCAGATTCCATTCCTGCACACTAAACTGTCACAATTGCTGTTATACATAACAAATAACAGCAACATAATGTATTATTACAATATTCTGTTCTGTAAGCAACACCTTTTTTTCTGGTAGTGCCTATCCCAGGACAAGTTAAGTACAGGCAGCACAGTGGCGTAGTGGTTAGCACTTCTACCTTGCACAACTACGGTCACTGGTTCAAATCCTGGCCAGAACACTACCTGATAAGAGTTTGCATCTCTCCTCCCACACTCCAAAGATGTGCTGGAGTGTGATGTGAGATAGGGACCTTAGATAGTAAGCTCCTTGAAGGCAGGGACTGATGTGAAAGTGCACTTTGTATTTGTTGGCACTCTATAAATATACCTATAATAGGTATAGGGTACCGATCACAGCGTGGCAGTTTGGATTTTATTAAAAATCTTTTAGGTTTACTTTTAGCACCTGTAATTTGAAATTGCAGCACAGTATTTATTGTATGTATTCTTGCAACCAGCATGCTTGTGGGGTGATTAAAAAAATGACAATGTATAGGGTGCAGTGTAAAAGTGAGTTTATAAAATCTCATAATATTCCGGTGATCATATTGTGTTTTGAAACTGAAGACCAACCAACAGGAATGAATTCGCTCTTATCTACATTTGATCCTTCATGCAATAGCGGGACATACTGTTGTAGTTAAATCTCTGACAGCATCTTTATTATTTCATGTCAGCCAAACAACTGAAAAGGTGTCTCCTGAGACATTAAGGCCTTTTCTCTGCTCCTATGGATTTTGTGTGTGCTAACATATTTTGTAAGAAATATCTAGAGAAATGATGTAGAGTTTGGAATGACATCGGATGACATATGTTCAATATACTTTTCAGAAGACATAGGCTAGGAACACTGTTTATGACTTAAAAATACTTTCCTTCTGACATCAGAGAGTAACAACTACGGTATCTCTGACTGGCTGAATAATGACTGTATTGGGCTTGAAGTATCTTACCTGAAGTATAAAATGTGCAAGAATGATCCCCTCTGTCTGGATACCTTGCTATTCAGATCCTCCTACCAGGACATGGTAAAGTGTATGGCCTGTACAAACTTTTTTAAACTTTTGATAGAGTAAGGAAGGGTTGGAACCTATGTTGGTTTTACTGCTATCTGGAACTACATAAAAAAGATTTCTACTAACTTACTGTTCAACTGATGACAAGGAGAGGACACATACAGCAATACAAAGCTAACAGGAGTTCTAGCCTTCCTCTACTGTACTAAAAAAAAATATGTCCTTTTATTTCTCCTTCTTACCTTTGGACATTTACCCTCACTTCCTGTCTGGTTAAACCATTTTTAGTAGAATAGAAAGTAAGGGGAGTTCATCTCCCATCTGCCTATGCTGGGACCGTAATGTGCCAAAGCATTGCATCCTGGGAAGCTTACATCAGCAGAGCATTGCTGGCAAATCTCATCTGTAATCTCATGAGATTTGAGGGAAAGACATTTTCCTCCCCCGAGATGATGTGTATGGTCACATGTTCTTGTCACATGTGCCAGAGTTTCGGGAAGTAAAGGGAGATCTAGTAACTTTCCTTTAGTTAAAATGGCCACTGTCAGAAGACTGAGGAAGAAAAGAGAAATAAGGTATACAAATAATACAAAGAAATATGTGTTTGTAGATTGTCATTACTACACATTTCTAAAGGTGTGTTTGTTACTATTTTAAAGATATGGGTAATGTTCCTCTTTAAGAAACAGAAAATGTGCGGTAACAATGCAATGTGTACCATACTAAATCCCTCTCAAAACATCACATATTGCAAAAATAAGAGGATCAATTACAGAACAGAGATCCACACATTGTCAGTAAATAGGAGCAGCATCAGCAATATCCTCCCGAGCAGGGAAGAGGGTGTGTAGTGCACACACACAGTATTCTATGCCGTGAGCGACATCAGCGCTGAAGACTCAGGCTGAGGCATTCCAACAGAAAAAAATGGATGGAAGGTTAAAAATTGTCCAACGACTAAAGGGGAGAGGCAATTGCCGTGTAATCACCAATGAGTGAAAGGGACAGGATTTTATATACTGATGCAGTAATTGAAGCAGAATTCAGAGAATAAAGATGACATAAAAACAGGAACTGTGCTACGACTGTGGACTTGGAAGGAGAGTTTTGCAACTAACAAGTTTTGTTCCAAGGCTCTTGTCACTTTAAGAATACTAAACTCAGGGGTTAAATCTGAAAAAATGCATTTACGTACCTTCACCATGAAGAAAAAAAAATGTTATCTTATTTGTGCATCATTTAGCTCAAATCATCTCTAAATTGGTGCTGACACTGTCCTTCCTTCTGGAGAGTGGATACCTTTGTTCCCCATGGTCCCTGTGTGTGTTGTAAAGTAGTCGCCGCTCCAAGCTGACTCCCGGGATGGACTGCAATCTCATGTTTAGTTTACTAAATTGTATTGAGATTGTAGTCCATCACGGTAGTAAGCTTGGAGCGGTGAATACTTTACAACACACACAGGGACCATGAGGAACAAAAGTAATCACCCTCCAGAAGGAAGGACAGTATCAGCACTAATTCAGAAATGATTTGATGATTTACGGCTGAGTAATACACAAATAGGATACATTTTTGTTAATAGTTAAGGTATTTGAATGTATTTTTGAGATTTAACTCCTACGTTTACTTTAAAGTGAACCTATACCCAGATCATTCACCCTAACATATTTACATATTCTGAACAAGCAGTGAATGCACTTTAAAACATACTATCATCCCCTGTAGCTATAAGCATTGTGGAGAAATGTATTTTCAAAGTTCACAACAGAGGCACTAAAATCTTATTTTTTTCTTTCCTTTTATATTGTACCAGAATATTGGCAGCCTTGCATTCATCAAATGTATACACACCACAGGTGTTTCTAATCTGTTAGAAACTGACTGACTTTTGAGTTTTTGTTCTGATCTTTGAAAATTACTTTCCAAAACAAGCAATTAAAAAGGTCGCCGATCGCTTCTTTTTATGAATATGTTAATAGTGTAATGTTTGGGCACAGGTGCATTTAAAAGCATTCTTATATTATTCACTTACATTTAGGGATGCACCGATATACCGGCCGTCGAAACATATTAGTCGAAAATGGCACTTTTGGCTAAATGCTGAAAGTGCCATTTTCCTGCCGATACATCTGCGCATCCCTGTTTTCTTTCCACCCCGCTGGGCGCTGCTCTGTGTCACAGCGGGGAGGAAAGAAAGTGTGACAGCCGGCCGAGCCCTGCGAGCGGCCGGCGTCTCTCCTCCCACACCACTCAGCCTCCTGTGACAGCGTGTCAGAGCGGTGTGGGGGCGCAGACAGCCCGCTCGCTCAGCCTCCTGTGACAGCGTGTCAGAGAGAAAAGCAAGGTACACACACTCAGTGATCAGTGATCGCTGAGTGTTTGTAGATAATTGAGGACATGGTATGTTGACTATATCCTCAATTATTGAATGAATGGGAGTGATCTACATCTCCTGTTCATTCATAGTTATAGTAAACATACTATGTCCTCATGTTATCAATGAACAGGAACACTCAGTATAGAGGCCCCTGTTCATTGATAACTGGGGATACAGAAAAAGAGATAGAGGACTTTGTGTCCTAAATCTCTTTTTCTATTTTAAAAGGGAAATATCCGGGGTCTGTTTAGACACCTAATATTTCCCCGAAGCCCCTAAAAGTTAAGTAAAAAATAAAAATATTTAATAAAAAATTAATAAAAATAAAAAAAATAAAAAGGTCTATAAAAAATAAAGAGAAAATATTTTAAAAAATTGAAAAATAAAAACATTTTCGGTTTCAGTTTGACAATTTTTTTTATTTCGGTTTTGAAATTTCCATTTCGGTACACCTTACTTACATTCATATAAATGTTGTGAACACTAAACTAGAATATTTACAATTACTTTACATACAAAAATATCTGTACTAAAATGTACAGATTTTAAAATGTCATTTTATGTATTCAACAAATATGCCAGTTAGAGAAAACAAAATCCAGTAATGCAAGGAACACAGACAATGCATTCAATACATTTTAGGAAATAATAACTGTAATAAATACAATGCATTCAATACATAGGAAATAATAACTGTAGACGCATAAATACAAAATATTTGAGGCTTCCATTCCTGTATATTGTATTTAATAACTGCCTAATACCAAAAACGTTGAAATGGCAAATGTAAAAATTCAGTAAGCAACTTAAGTGAATTTGAGCTATTGAGAAACATCACGGAGCTCTACCCTCGTCTCCAGTACCGTCACTGGAACCTCGGTGCCCAGTACAGCTTCCGCCAGAGCCTTCACTCAACAGGTAACAAAGACACTTGTAAGGGGGTCCCATTCATTCAATACTTTATTTGCAAAAAGGCATAAAATCAGCCAACAAACAAATACTTAGCATTTGTTTGTTGGCTGTTTTTATGCCTTTTTGCAAATAAATGATTGCATGGATGGACCCCCCTTACGAATGCTGGTTTTTACCTATTAAGTGAACTTGACCCTACCTAAAAAAAATCCTAGGGTAACAACAGTGCCGAGTAGTTTCTTGGTGTTGCCTGCAAGTACGATTGCTGCCAGTCTTCAAATTGAGGCTAATTTACAAGTCAAAATGTAAGCTACACCTCTCACCTCAGTGATGAGGCCCATACCCTGTCATGCGAATGTTAAATGCCAGTGCATCACCTGGCAATAGAGGATCTGGAACTCATGGGAGTTTAAAGTATACATGGAAAAAGTTGAGGCCCTATATGCAGCCTCAGCCTAGGATTCAAGGGGCTCCCCAGAGACCAATGGACTGATTTGAAAACTAACATAACCGATTGTTACCCAAGGTGCTTTTTTCCTTGTCAGGTACATCTCTTAAAGACTCTCTGATACATGTGTTCTCCTTGCACTTGATTGGGTATTCTTTGTAAAATGGCTTTTCATCACATTCACTAAGCTAAAGGAGAAGTCCCCTGCAAATTCCCTTAAAAAGTGAATAGTCTATTTGCTTTTAGTAAATCAACCACAAAGTCTCCATGTCACACAAAGAGTTTAAAGCTAATGTTTAGTAAAAAAAAGATGTTTTTGGGGCATACAGCACCAGTGTAATACAGTAATGTACCTCTAATGATGTGTATCTTACATGTTGCTGGCTTCTGGTTATTGCAACCCACCACAACGTTGATCTTCCGGCACTGCGAGCAGGAGAGCCTGCAGCCGGTACTGTGAAGGATCTCACCGTTCTACCACCCCATCCTGTCCCCTCGCTGATTCACATAAATACTTGTATTATTTTCGCAGAATGCAGAGCATTCTGTGAATGGACGAGAGTTTTGTAAATGGGTAAAGGGAAAGGAAGGGGAGGGCAAAGAGCACATTCTGTCACAGTAACAGCCTCTCCTGCTTAGCTCTGTAGTGAGTATCCAGCATCACAGAGGGGAGGATTATTGTACTGACCAGAAGCCAGCAGAATGTAGGACATCCATCATTCATGGTACATTATTACAGAGGTGCCGTATGCCCAAAAAAACTATTACACTAACTTCAGCATCAATATTTTAAAACATTGCATTTTAAATATTCCAATATTAATTTGCTCCCAGCATTGGGGGGTATCATTCAGAAATTCCAGCTACTACATGTAATTCTAACAGAATGCGGAAATGTATTTTTACTCTTTAACATTTGCTGATCCTCCAAAACAGAAGTACATTTTGTCGGGATATTCTTGATAACTGTTAAAGTGCAGTTCCTGTGTCTTATCACGTGACTTTTGTGAGAAGCACATTTGATAAATAAGTGTAGGAATTATAGGCAAGCATCCAAAAATGTTTGAATTCTTTAACTGAGCTGTTTTCTTGATTGTCCAAGAAAACAAAAGAGGGGATACTCTTTCTTGTTTGAGGAATTTAGTTTATAGATCCAGATACTCTGAACAAGCCAGAAGGGAGTTTTTGCTTGGAAAGCCAGAGGCAGCATAAGACCTACGTAACTGCCAGATCCATAGTGAACACATGAATAGCAAAAACAAGATTTTACTCTAATACAGCGTTATTAGGCTTAAGTGCAGACCCTCGAGGTACAGTTCCTTTCTGTCATACATGGACACTAAACTATCTAGAAATGAGCCAAGCTGCGAAATGTATTAAAAATATATATTTTTTTGTAATACTTCTGCACCATACCTTTAAGATGATTATTTATTGTTTATGAAAGGAAATGGAGCTCTACAAATACCTTGGCTATAATATTCCAATGAAACAGTGCCCCCCAGTGGTTACAAGAAAAACTGCTGCATTGTTGTGCAGAAATAAGATGTAGTCTGTGTAGGGCTACAATCAATCCTACGCATTCTGGTGTGGTGCCTTAAGAACTCTGTGTGCTACATCTTTGGTTTGGCTTCTAGCAAGGTGTATTTTTCATAGAAACAAATGCTGCCACACGTATAAAGAATTGTGATGGCAACAGTTGAGAAATCCATAGGAGTGAATGTAGCCTAAGCAGAGATGATCTCTCTCAGGGTATAGGGATATACAATTTAATGAACAACTTTTTCTATTCTATATATTCAATAGAGTTATCCTATTATATTATTCCAGACAAATATGAAAAAACACCATTTAATCAAATTACATATTTTCCCATGTGAGTGTGCTTTGACATTAATGTAATCCCCTGTATAGAAGCACCATGAAAAGAAAAGGCAGCATTTTAAGTTGATCAGGATTCTTTATATAGTGCTTGCCAGTTGAACATGAAAATGTTTACAGGAGAGACACACACAGGGATCACCTCATCCATGTGCTGCTGCTGCACATTTATTGTTCAATCAGTAGGGAAGGAGAGGTGACTATGGAAGCAGATCTTGAGAAGACATTTTAAACTATAAACTATTAATTATAGCCCCATTATTGTGATTTCAAGGGGAGAATGGTGTGTTAATGGTGCACAGAAAGAAGGTTTGCAGCAGAGAATATATATTATAATTAATCTGTACCTGGAGTTCAGCTTTAATTTTAGAAAATAAAATCTAATTAAAATTGTACTTTAGCCCCAAATCAGAATTTGCAATTGTCTGAATCTTCACTCTTGCATTGTTTTTATAGCACTGCCTCACTTCATGGGGACAGCTGTGTTCTCTGTTAGTTACTTGTACTCGCTCCCTCTCAGTGCAGAAGTGTAACTCAGGAGTGAGATTCCCCACAGAGGCTGTCTGTATCTCCTGCCTCAGCTTAGCACTTATAACCAACATACAAAAAGTGTCAAATGGCAGTTACTGTGAGGATCACAGGCAAGAAAATTAAAGAATTTGAGCTGTCGCTATAGCAGTCTGCAGGAAATACCATAGTCACTGTGGAACTTCTATCCCCATACTTCTTCTCAGAGGGCCAGAACACTAATAAATATTAGGACACAGATTTTCCTGACTGGTAAGGCTACACTATAACAATTTATTACAGGAGATTCAGATTATTATAAATGGACACCGACTGGTTCTGTTTATTGTGAATGTGAGAAAATACTGAAAAGGGTACAACCACACAGAAGAAAAAATAACTTTTTTTTTATTTTTGTGTTTACAGCTTTCTTAAATTTATTGTAGAAATGTATATTTCAGAGTGCAGCGGGATGAAAATAATCATTCCCAGCCAAAACATTTTCAGGTTTTTTTCCATTAAAAGCATTTAAAGTGACATTAAACCCTCAGATTTTTTTAACATAAAACAATACTGTAATGTGTGCCTTACTGTAATCCATGGTTGTTTTCCTTCTCTTTGCTGCTCTTCCTTTTAAATCTGTATCTCTTTTCATGCTGGGCAGAACTTCTGTTTTGCAGCAGACTGCCTTGTCTCTGAAATGGATACATGGTGTCTGTGTGCAGGTTCACAACCTGAGCCAGCACTACAGGAAGAGGCACTCAGCTGCAAAGGGAAGTTCTCCCCCAGCATGCGAAGAGATACAGATTTAAATGGAAGAGCAGCAAAGAGAAGGGAAACTACCATGGATTACAGTAAGGCACACATTACAGTATTGGTTTATGTTAAAAATCTGAGGGTTTAATGTCACTTTAAGCCAACAATGAATGTATCATTTGCTTAAGCAGTTCATTATATTAAATACAACATTTTAGTACTACATTTCAGACTCGTGAGCAAAAAGGAAATGATGTGTGAACTGCAGTAACCCATAGGAACCAATTATAAGGGATCCTTAAACTGACCTGCATACCGCAAGCTGAAAATTTCTTTGCATTGTCCCACTGTGCATCCCTGTTACTTCTTATATCTAAATATGGTTCCGTCACACATAGTAAAATCACCTGCTCTTTTTTCTTTTTTTTTTTATCTGTGACAACATAATGGCAGTAATGTGAATTACCAGGAAAAGTGGAAGTTCAGGGTTAAAAAAAAGAAAAGAAAGTTTCTAATGTACATATGTAAATAATTATGGACATAACGGTATATTATTTTGGTAAAACGTGGCAAACATATATACAAAGGCAAATCAGGCAACTGGTGTATTGGTACTTGTGCAGTACGCAGAATCTGCTTTGTAGATGGAGAACCAAAATCCTTCTGTTATTCTTCAGGATCATAGCCCTCTTCATCTCTCCGATCCCGGAATTTCATGTAGGAATCTCCCTCAGGGTTGAAAGGTCCCATCTTAATATTAAGCTTCTCAAATAGTTTTTGAGCTGAAAGCTTGGCCTGTTTTTCCTGTAGATATAAAAATCGAACATTAAAATGAAAGTCACAAACCCAACATGATCATTTTTGAATGTAGTGCTTTTGTTGCTATTATTTCCCCATGCCATCATCTAAACACCTCACCACGCAAGACAGTGATCACAAACTGGCAGCTTAAATAATGCATTAGACAAAACTGATATCACTTTGGGGTGTATGTTGTCTACATACAGAAACTGTATTTATTATCCGTACTGTATTTTTAGACAGTAACTTTATATAAAATTATCATTACATTTCCCAATTTGTTATGGACAGTGGTCTGTACCAACTGAGGGGCTTGTCCATAGAGACACACGGCACACTGGGAGTCACCGATCAGGTGGTCTGTCACCTAATTGGGCACAGTGCCAGTCAGGAGAGGTGAAAGCCAGAGATGTGACCCAGTGCTGGATCCCAGGAGAGCTGAGCATTACACAGATGTTTAGAAAGTACTGGCTATGGGGGATTGAAGTAAACTAATTTACAGCTACAGGTAGCATGTTATCTTACCTATTATGCCTTTACATATTTGTATGCTGTATTTAGAAAATTGGCCCATGAGCACTATTATAAAGTTGGTTGTTTCTTAAAAGAACTATGGGGTCAGTGCTTTTCCCCATAGTTCTCCTTAGGGTAACGGGAGGACACAAACTAGCGTCCTCCGGTTACCCTAAGCTCAGTATACCGCGAGCTACAGCTCGCGGTATACTGAGACGCCGGAGCGGATCCCGACATCGATGTCGAGATCCGCCCAGCTACGTGAGTGACAGCTGGCTCTGCCTATCTAGAGGCAGAGCCAGCTGTACCCGCCCCCTCCCCCGTCCGTTCAGCCAGTCAGCGCTGGCGGATCGGAGCTTCCCGTGCCGTCAGTCAGCGCTGGCAGATCGGAGCGGGGAGGGGGGAATCCAGCCCCTCCCCTGTCACGGCAGAGAGCCGTGACAGGATCAAGAAGTCAGCGAACACCGGCATGTGTTCGCTGACTTCCCGATCTACTGAGCCGACCTGTGACAGTCTCATTGTCACAGGTCGGCTAGAACTATGAGGTGAGTGAAAAGCACTCACCTCATAGTTCTCCTTTAATGTCCAGCCAAGAGGGAGGACCGAATGTTACTTCAGCATGTTGCAGGTGACTGTTTGGGCTGCACCAGCTAGTTTACTTGTGTAGCAGGTACCCCATGCATGCACAGCTGCTCTATTCATCCAGAGTAACTCAGCATACTTTGTAGACATTGTTGGGTGACATTGCTGGAGCAGACACTTGTACATTATCTCATCATGTATAATGATGCCTGTTGTCCTGAAGACTGAAGGAGGACCAACTGTATAGTGGTGTTGGTGGATCATCTCTGAGGGGGCACAAGTGCTATCCAAAATTTGGATTACAAATTAAATAACACAATTATGTGTATAGTGAACTATACACAAAGGAAGTGAGCTCAGACACCACTCATGGCTGTGCATTAGGAGAGTTGCAATATGGATTGGGTCTCCTTTAAGGCTACAAAGAACTGTCCAGTGCCTGCAAACCACAATCCATTTTTAACTGTGCTTACAGATAAAGGTGATACACTTGAACAAATGACGCATAAAGTGGCATGGTATATTCAGTTTCATAATCCAAATGATTGAAAATGCAGATTTGTTATATGGAAAAAGTAAGTACACCTCTATATTTACCACAACTTCATGAAATTAGAATCCAGTGTCCCATATTAGATGCCAATAATCAGAATCTCCTTAGGAAGTATGCAGGTGGAACCTGTCTTATTTAGACCTCAAAAGTCCAAGGGAGGAAGGGGCTGCATGGTCCCGAAACCTTGCTAGAGGTGTTTTCACTTGGGCCAATAAACTTATTGACTTGAATACTTGGAGTGCCGGTGACTTTATTATTTTGTATTATTTTGTTATTTAGACCTCAGGTATCTAGGTGCTGATGATCTCTTCGCTATTGACATGTGTGGTCATCATGCCAAGATCAATAGAGCCCTCTAAGGCCCTCAGAAAGAAAGTTGTGTATGCCTATGAGACTGGCAAGAGATTTTAAGGGTTACCAAATGATCTGAAATCAATCAATCTACTGCAAGGAAATAAATCTACAAGTGGTGTAGATTTTTTTTTTAAAACTGCTCTTTATCCAGGGATGGCTTTTCCATTAAACTGAGCCCCAAAAACTGACTAATGTTAAAATGTCTCCAAGAACCCCAAAATCTTATTGAAGGGTGTTCAGGCAGCTCTTGCTACAGTTGGGGTCAACGTGCATGCATCTACAATTAGAAAGAGACTGCACCAATGCAACCTGCATGTGGGGTGTGCCAATGGGAAAAAAAAGTCTTTGCTGTCCAAAAAGAACATTAGAACCAGATTACAGTTTGCCATTGGACATTTAGGCAAAAGCCAGGCCTTCTGGAAAAAGGGCTGAAGTCTGGTCAAACCAAGATAAAGAGTTGTTTGGTCACAGTAACCCTGGTCATGTTTGCCACAAACAGATGACAGTATTTCAGGAGGATGATCTCAACTGTGAAGCACGGTGATGAAACTGTTATAGTTTGCAGTTGCTTTGCTGCTTTAAATATGCATTATGCATCATATCAAAGTATGCTTGATGAAAATGTGAGGCCATCAGCCTGAAAGTTGAAGCTAAACTGGAAACAAGTCTTTCAACACAATAATGATCCGAAGCACACTATTAAATCCACTTAGGAATCAGGAATAGCTCAAAAACAAGAGATAGAGAAGGATTGCTCTAGTTAAAGGTCTGATTTGTTACCTATTGACATTTTTACACAAGGAAACCCACAAGCATTTTGCAAATAACATTTTGCATGGAGTAGTCAAAAATCTCACAATTTAAGAACAATTATACAAAATGCCTATAAGAAGTAATTTCTGTTAAAAGGAGTCAAAACCAGCTTTTGATGCCATGGGTGTACTTACTTTTTCCACAGTACACCATTACATCTATTTATATTTTGGTTGAATAAATTATTATAAAAGGCAATTGTATCTTGTGTCTTTATTCAAGTATATCACCGTTATCTATAGGCACTGTTTGACCAAAGACCTAACGTTTGCCTTTTCAAATATGTTGAAAAAGTCCACAACATCTATGGGGTGTACTTATTTTTTTCACATGACTAACTGTAGAACTTGCAGAGAAGCCAGTGCAGGGATGACTCACTCATTCTACTGTGGATCTGGAGATCCACAGTGTGTTCTGTGTGTTCTTTCCACCTAGCTATTGAACTTACACTGTGAGAACTATTCAACAAAAATGAAGAGGCTCCAAACCGAGTGGTGGCAGTGTGTGCCTGACTGTTCTGTCCGTTATCTGCATTTTATAAATCAGCAACACACCAATAGCAAACTTGGTGCAGGACTCTGCCTCTATCCTCCACTAGGACTATATTAATATTAGCTTTTAGGTCAGGCAACTGTAGCCCACTCTTGGTGGATTCTCCAGTTCCTCCTAATGAGAAAAAGGCAGTGCATTTAAGTGACATTAAAGTCAAAGATTTTTTTCCCTCCCCCAATGTTAATGTCAGCACTTACCTAAAATGATGTTTATTGATCCGATCATCTTCTTCTTTTTCTTTCCTGTCCTTTTCAGCCTTCTCTCCAGCGCTGCTGCGGGTCTCTGATCCAGCGCTGACTCCTCTGCCCTTGCTGTCCCATATATTTTTGCATATATCTACTGTTTGCTAGCCGTAGATATATGCAAAAACACTGGAGGGTTTAATAACCCTTTAAGTAAATTCCATGCAGCCTAAACCCTGTTCAAAAACCATACGGTCTCATCTTCAGTGGGCCCAAGAGGGAAAGTACATTTGAAAACTGTACAAATTACTATACTTGCCATACAGCTAACTAAATTACTTTATATAAGCAACACATGACAGGTTTGAATCGTAGGATAGGGAATACGATCAGTATACTGTTGAAGTCAAGATCTAATCTTAGCCATGGAGCAATGTTGTGAGATCTTTAACCACTTCAAGACCTATATTCTACCTATTGCATTTCCTTTTAGACAATCCCCTTTTCTTTAAGGCAGCACTAGAAAAATCAAGCACACAGCAGACAGAAGTATAAATCACACATTCTACAAAAACAGAACAGTTAGTTGACAAGAAAATGTATGTTGTTTAGAACAGAGAAAAAAAATATGATAAAAGAGGTATTGTTTAGTACATGGAGGGGTCTACTGACATACTACACAAAATGCAAAGGAGAGACCGTGTCTAATGCACTATATTATCCAATGTGACTTATTTGTTGCTTGATATACTTACAAATGGTTGCTTTCACATACTGTACCCAGTGTGCCTATGCTTTCCATTTCAAACATAACTTACCTCATAAGTCTTGTTCTGTTTTATCTGCAGAGTCAGAGATTCCGCGAGAGGTAGTAACAGGGCTGGAGAGTAATGGAGTGGTGGAAGTCTAGCTGCAGTGATGTCATCCAGATGTTTCCTGTCCTGAGCTCTTCTCTCTTCCGCAGGCAGCCTAAGTACCCTCTCTCCTGGTGACTGATTGGGGGATGAGCAATTGGAGCCTGACGGCAACCTGAAAATAAATATGACAATTACTCGGCTGACTAATAGGCTTAATGGCTTTCTGTGAAAGATCAAAATTTCACTCATTAAAATGTATTAAAATGCTTTATTGAAAATACAGGTCACCCAGCTCAATGTGCTCATTAAAACGACATGGCTTTTCCAAAACAGAAATCCACTCTAATAGATGAGGCCCGTCGTCTTTGAAGAACCAGAGCCTTACCCATCCATAACTTTACAACTCTGCATGAATTAATTCATTGGAAAAAAATCGGCTTCTTGTTTTTTTAAAAACAATCCTTGAGCTCCAGTCAAAGGACAGGAACAGTCTCTAAAGGTCGTTCAAGGGGAATGACATCATCAGTCTTCTGCAAGCTGGAACAAGCTTTTCTTTAGTCTGACCTCCTCCAGTGATTGCTCTGTACCCTGCCGTGTTCAGGCAGCAGGGGTGCTCATCTATGGGAGACTTGATGGATTTTAAACTGGCTGCTCCTAGGATGAGACCAGAAGTGAGACTGAAGCTGCCCATACACCTTACAACCATCGCACGGCTTTCGTTGTGCGATGGTTGTAAGGAGATTAAAATTTTGTACGATCTGCCAATCTTGGACAGGCAGATCGTACTTGCGATCATCACAAGCCCTCCCCGCCGAGGGGAGGGCTTCCGATGATTGCAGTGCTGAGCGGGCAGTGTGCGCTTGCGCACCGCGGCCCGTGCGGCATTCAACTTCCGACCACGCCAGCAACCCACCGAAAATCGGACGATTTTCGCCGGGTTGTGCTAGCATGGTCGGAAGCCGAATTTTGGCGGGATTTCAAGCGTGTTCGTAAGAGGAAAGTCGTACGCTGTCCATACACCTGCCGAGTATCGTACGATCGCGCAATCCCCCCCGATTATCGTACGATAATCGGCAGGTGTATGGCCACCTTTAGAAGCGCAAAGGTGATTTTTCCAGTCATGGATCAATAAGTATCAGTTGTGGGGGCTAAGCTGCGAGACAAAAATATATAGACATCGGGGTTTACTTTATTGTGTCATTTCTGGACCAACATCTTTGTCTATGAAGTCGATGCTGACCCTGGATGATACAGAAATGACTCTGCGCTCAAAGCGAGAAAGGAAGAAGAATATGTTAGGGGGAATACTATTTATTTGTATGCAACAGATACCTGTAACTGCTATCACATATTGTATGCCATCAACACACTCAAGACAACAAATACATCTGATGGCAGAACTACTTTAAGGATCTATGGTACTTCTGACCTTTGCATTTAAATACCTCTGTATTCTAAAAAAAAAAAAACAGTGGTGCGGTGGATGCGTATTTCTGATGTTCTGTTTATGAACAGCGCTACAGAAAATACAATTGGGTAGTCAGTGCACCCGTAAAATGGCTTTGATCTGAGCTGTCATTGGACAGCTGAAATCACAATCATTGTGTATAGAGCCAAATTAGAGTGGATCTATACCTAGTATTGCAAAGTCTAAACAGTAAACATTCACGATAGAGGAAGTTCTCCTTTGTGAATGGTGGTTTAAAGCCCATTTCCACATTTGCAGAGATATAAAAAAAAAAAAATATGCCAGGTATATGCAGTTGATGTATATGAACACTTTTTCGTGTCCTCTTCATGGCTCCTTTTGAAATGGCTGCCTCTGTGCTCTACAAGCAGTTTGTGTAAATTAACACTCTCTCTCTGAGCTCTCTTCCCCTATTCATTAGTATTCATAGTGGCAACCTCCCCCACCCCCCAGCAGTGTGTTGTGACCTGGAAAGGCAGAGCTGCTGTGCAGTGACCTTGTTACAAAGACTCACAGGGAGGGGTCAGCTGCTTTACAATCCAACCTTGGTGTCGGACTGAGTTTCCTGTGGAAAAAAATTTTAAACTTGTAGGACTCAGACCTACTAAAACTTGTTGGAAATGCAACAGAATAATATACTGATATACCGTGTTTCCCCGAAAATAAGACACTGTCTTATATTGTTTTTGGCTCCAAAAAAAAAAAAAAACTAGGTCTTATTTTCGGGGGTAGGTCTTATTTATTTTTTTTAATGTATAACAATCCAAAGTTAATGCAAATCCAAATTAAATAATCCAAAATGGCGAAGCGCGCTTTCATTGATTCCTCACAGGCGGAGTGCATTTGGTATCACTCCGCCTATGACAGGAGCCGGCGCTACAGAGCAAACATCGGCTTATGCGGCTCTGCTTCCTGTGCTGCCGCCTCACTTCCTCTATCGCCGGCTTCGTTGGCACCACTGATTCTCTCCCGCAGCTCTTCAAGTTCCCCTTATGCCACCACCAGCCCTGGGAATGGTCACAACTAGGTCTTATTTTCGGGGTAGGTCTTATATTTTAGCAATTCCCAAAAATGGTACTAGGTCTTAATTTCGGGGTAGGTCTTATTTTCAGGGAAACAGGGCACTAATATGTCTTTTGAGCTGTAGATGGCAGTATAGTGCAATCTCTAGGTTCATGCTTATCTATGATACACAGGAAGTTCTTTTCTTACTCTATGTTTTCTCTACAATGTCATACTCATACATGTAATGCTCTTCAAAGCAAGTAAAACTTAATTCAAAATTCTTCAAGATCCCAGTGCTTCATCTAAACACATAACCAACACAAATTCCATAAAAATGAAGAAAGCTTGCAATGTGAGTCATGAAAATGTATACACATCACTGCACCTCGACATTGCCACAATACATGCTAATCACTAACAAAAAGGTAGAAATAGGCTTTAAAGTTCCACTAACCACCAATGATTGCGGGATCATTTATTTATAACCAGTCCAGACCTCGTATATAAAAGTCTTAGAAAAACATTTATTCACTAAATTGTTGTATACATAATTTAGAACCAAAAAATAATAAAGTACAAAATCATGTCATCAATAAAAATATATATCATTAATAAAAATACATATTGAATATGCAGGTTCACCGTTAGGTGACAATACTGTGCGGTTACGAGATATGCGGTAACTTATTTTCAGATGATGTAAACGCTCCTATAGGTCCCTATAGGTCCCGTGCGGTTACGAGATATAGGGACCTATAGGAGCGTTTACATCATCTGAAAATAAGTTACGGTGAACCTGCATATTCAATATGTATTGTCATCTAACGGTGAACCTGCATATTCAATATGTATTTTTATTAATGATATATATTTTTATTGATGACATGATTTTGTACTTTATTTTTTGGTTCTAAATTATGTATACAACAATTTAGTGAATAAATGTTTTTCTAAGACTTTTATATACGAGGTCTGGACTGGTTTCTAAAAAGCCCCCTTTTTTCTCCCCACTGGGTCCTTGCACAGCCCACTGCGGAAACAATCTGTTCCTTTGTATTTATATGTTTATAAAAACAAAATCATACATTAAAACAGAGATGTACAAACCCCAGGAGCTCCGTGTGCTCCTTACACATGACAGCTGCCTCCTAGCTTTTGAATTTTTTTCTAGTCTAGTCTTGGAGCTCGAAAAATATCTGTACTTGTACCGAGTACTGTACTTGGTATCGGTGCATCCTTATTTATTTATGTAAGCAAACTCACATTTTTGGGGGGTTTTCTTTTGATATTAAATATTTGCAATAGTCTGTTTCACTTTTGGGGTGCTATAGGGGGCCTTTGCACGCTGAAGAGAGATGTTTTTGTACGGTCCTGTATTGCACAAGAAGTACTTTTATATTCCTAAGATTATGCCATTTATGAAGACATCACAATTCATTTTACTTCAGACCCTATAAAATAATTAAAGATATGCAACTATAAACTTTCCATTTCACTATATCGCACACCACACTTTTTTTTTTTACTTCCACCGCTCCAAGCTTGCTCCTGTGATGGACTGCAATCTCAATACAAACTAGTAGTCCATTACTGGAGCCATTTTTTAAAATGTATTTTATTGTTTATCCGATTAACCGATTAATCGAACTTAATAATCGGCTAACTAATCGATTTTGAAAATAATCGTTAGCTGCAGCTCTAATTCCTATTATGTTGTAAAACGTCAGTTAACATTAGAAGGTATCCCAAATTCTACGGCTTGAAGACCTTCATTAGAAGTTATCCCAGATGCTGTGGCTTTAAGATCTTGGTGCCCAACCTGCGGACATTTATATATTTTTCAGTGATATATCAGCCTTTAAGTTAATATACCTGTTTGTTCTGAATTTTTCCCTTTTATAAACCGGGCTCCTCGACCTATTCTCTACAACTTCAAGGTAATGTGACTGTTTCAAGGGGTGTGAAGGGTTTTCTGGTTGATTCGATGTCGATGAACCCTCACTTCCCCTCTCTGTACGATCATTAATGCTGACCATCTTCAAGCTATCTGCCAAATCATCAGCTGTACCAGCATAGTTCTTAGCAGTCTTTTGATTCCCATCCTCCTGTACTGGGGGGCGGCCTGCATGTACATTCGGTTTATGGCTTATTTCAGATACAGTATCTGCTGTAAAAGGCGAGACATTTGTATCCACATCATATTTGTCTTTTTCATGTAATGTGTCCTTTGATAACGAAGGGTTACTTGTGTCCTTAGAAAGTTTATTCTCTGTTGTAGATGAATTTGTCGCTGGCAATGAAGGATTTTCTGTATCCATATTAGTTTTACGTTGTGTTTCAGATGAGGCAGCCACTGCATCTGTATTAGGTTGGTTAATTGTTTCAGATACATTAGCAGTACTGTTTGAGCTTAAAAGAGTCCCGGCTGGTAATGCCAATGTCTTCTTATCCACCGGCCAGGCTATTTGGGTTTTCTCTTTGACTTCATTCTGCTTTTCTTCAAATTCCAGTCTGAATGTGGAAAGTAAATCTCTTGTCTTTTTTGACCTTTTATGTTCTGCAATTGCAGCTCTCACTTTTTCTGCGTAATCCAGAATCTTTTTTCCGCGGTCCGGCAACCTGGCAGTAAATTTCCTGCAGAAAGAAAGTTGAAATTAATGACACGGACAACACTGATTGCATTGAAGGTTTCTAGCATTCTCCATATCATATGTAGTCTTCACATAATCACATAGATTCTCTCTTTAGCAATTTTGCTATTTGTTTTAACTAAAAATGTGTTCTGCAAAATTATCTTCTGATTGTTTTCAAGCAACTGAAAAATTGTATTTGTATTTTAAAGGGTATGTGTGAACATAACCTGGAACTTAACTTATAGATTCAATACAATGCTAACAGGTACTGTGCACTATTGTCTACTGGGTCTTCTCTAGCCCCTTTTTTTCATGTTTGTTCATCCTTTTAGGACAGGGCTGGGCAAATCCCAGAAGCCAGGAAGGCAATGCTCCTTAAAAAATTACAGCTGGCACCTTCATTTTAAGGTTTTTTTTTCTCTAAGGATGTTCACATACCAAGTACCGCACTTGGTACAAGTACTGATACTTTTCCAGCTCAGTGACTACAAGCGTGGTAGGTTGCCACCTGTGTTACTAGACTATAGAAAAACTCAAAAGTTAGGAGGCAGCTGTCATTTTTAAGGAGCATTGGTGAAGGGGCTCCTGGGATTTGTGCATCCCTGCTTTAATATACATTATATTGCCAAAAGTATTGGGACACCCCTCCAAATCATTGGATACAGGTGTTCCAATCACTTCCATGGCCAGAGGTGTATAAAATCAAGCACCTAGGCATGCAGACGCTTCTACAAACATTTGTGAAAGAATGGGTCGCTCTCAGGAGCTCAGTGACTACAAGCGTGGTACCGTGATAGGTTGCCACCTGTGCAATAAGTCCATCTGTTCATTTTCCTTGCTACTAAATATTCCACGGTCAACTGTTAGTAGTATTATAACAAAGTGGAAGCAACTGGGAACAAAGGCCACTCAGCCACAAAGTGGTAGGCCACGTAGAATGACAGAGCGGGGTCAGCACATGCTGAAGTTCACAGTGCGCAGAAGTCATCAACTGTCTGCAGAGTCAATACCTACAGACCTCCAAACTTCAGGTTGACTTCAGATTGGCACAACAGTGCGTAGAGAGCTTCATGGAATGGGTTTCCATGGCTGAGCATCTGCATCCAAGGCTTACATCATCAAGTGCAATGCAAAGCGTCAGAAGCAGTTTGGGGATGGCCCCTTCCTGTTCCAATAGGACTGCGCACTAGTGCACAAAGCAAGGTCCATAAAGACGTGGATGAGCGAGTTTGGAGTGATGGAACTTGACTGGCCTGCACAGAGTCCTGACCTCAACCCGATAGAACACCTTTGGGATGAATTAGAGCTGAGACTGCGAGCCAGGCCTTCTCGTCCAACATCAGTACCTGACCTTACAAATGCTCTTCTGGAAGAATGGTCAAACATTCCCATAGACACACTCCTAAACCTTGTGGACGCCTTCCCAGAAGAGTTGAAGCTGTTATAGCTGCAAAGGGCGGGCCAACTCAATATTGAACCCAAGGACTAAGACTGGGATGCCATTAAAGTTCATGTGCGTGTAAAGGCCGGTGTCCCAATACAAGTACAAGTACCAATACCTGTCTAAGAATTCAAAGATACCAATCACTGATACATTTTTTGTTTAGTGTGACAGTTTCTCTAAAACAATACAGACTAATCATTTCAGGACAGCGATGTAGAGCCAGGGCCCCGTCACAGCTGCAACCGCTACAACCCTGGTAGTTCTTGTGAAAATGCCAAGTATTGGCACTGGTATCTGAACTAGTTTTTTTCTAGTTGTCATTAAAGCTGGCTCCTAAGAACAATCCTGCTGGCTTGGGTAGTCTGGCTCCTGAATTCCATAATATGTGCCTACCCCTGTTTTAGGGTTACTGATGACTAGCCCACCATTTGGGTTAGGTTGGTTATTGTTTATATGTCTGCCTCTCTGGGAAATGCTTGCACACTGGAATGATCCACCAGACCATAGCTATATATAAAAAGGAAACATTTAGCACACAATGGTGCATTGCGACAATGTTATTTGGTACCATCCGTCAGATTTCTTTTCTATCACTATTATGGGATACTCTAGCAGTGTATTATTCTTTCTAAAGGGAATTAGTAAAGAGCATCCTACTTTAAATGAAAAAAAAAGAAAACAATTTGTAAACCGCACATTTATAAAGCACAAAAAACGAGTGCTGGATCCAGCAGGACACTACACCTTCGAATGTATGAGTGGGGAAACAAAATAGGGAGGAGAGCCCAGTCAGGTGGCCTGTGACATCATCAGTTCTTCTTCAATAACAGAGCTTTCTCTGCTGTGCTAAGCAGAGACAATACCATGGGGCACTGTGACCTGCATTTTATGAATGGGCCATAAAATGCAGGCTGCAATGTGTGTAACCTAGCTAAGTATAACACAGTGGATAGTTATATCTGCTCTTCATTATGAATCGTCCACTTGCCATTCACCTTACGCTTTTACATTGGACCTAGAAAGAAACTCTACTAATAACATTCATTTCTGCCTCCATTCACACAGAACAAAATGCACATGCAGCTTCCCAGGAGAGGATCTGTGCAGATTCCCTTCTGATCACAGCAGTACAGAGAAAATGTCACCGCTGTGACATCTGTGTGCATGCAGTTTTTTTTCCTCCAAACTGCAATTACTGGACTCCATGTCAGTCTATGGGGAGTCAGATGTAACCAGACATGTGTCCATTTACATCAGATTACCCCCAATCTGGCACGCTCAGGTACGGCAAAACGGATCTCTCATCCATTTGTTTTGCCGGACCTGGCGGGAGTCAGGGGCAACCGGGTCTGTCCCTTTACTCACGGCTTACATTGGGCATCTAATCGGGTCCACCTTAAAAACTGACAGGCAGACCTGATCGGAACCGCCATGTGAAAGGGGCCTAATACAATCAGGAAATAAAGTGTCCCTGTCCTCCTTTTCAGGAACTTGGGAGGTTAGAAGTTCAGGTACAAGAGAGAGAGAAGCATCAATTCACCAAAATAAAACAGGTGTGTGTGTGTGTGTGTGTGCGCGCGCTGCATGAATATATGGTATGTGTGTTGTGCACTGTGCTGTGTATGTATACATTGAGGGGAATTTATCAAATCTGGAGCAGTTGTGCATGGCAACCAGTCAGCTTCTATTTTCCATTTTCAAAGCTTAACTGAACAAACTAAAGAGAGAATCTGATTGGTTACTATGGACAAATGCCCCAGATGCCGTCTGTTCCAGTTTTGATAAATTTCCACCATTATATATGTGTGTGCTGTGTATGTATACACTGTGTATGTGTGTTGAGTGTGTGTGCTGTGTATGTACCGTGTTTCCCCGAAAATAAGACACTGTCTTATATTTTTTTTGCCTCAAAAAAACACACTAGTTCGTATCCAAAGTTATCTGGTATCACTCCGCCTGTCACAGTAACTAGCGCTATAGAGGAAGTATTGGCTAATGCGGCTCTGCTCACTCCGCCACCGCAGCAGCATGCTTTCTACAGCGCCGGCTTCTTTTGCCATCAGGGACAGTGGTACCAGCAGTGGGGACATCAGACAGCGTGGTAAAATACGGTACCATTTACCGGTACACAGTACCATTACATTAAGCAGTGCCTTCAGGGGGACAGCAGTTGGTGAAGTATGGTACTGGAGTGCTCCCTGTCACAGCGCTGGGCGGAGGGAGTCTCCTGTCATACCCTTAATACAGTATGTCCCTGCAGGCTGATACCATCTCTCCTGCAAGTTCCCCCTCACATGCTACCACCAAACTAGGTCTTATTTTCGGGGTAGGTCTTATATTACAGGAATCTTGAAAAATAGTGCTAGGTCTTACTTTCAGGGTAGGCCTTATTTTCGGGGAAACAGGGTATACACCGTGTATTGAGTGTGTGTATGTATACAGTGTGCTGTGTATGTATACACCGTGTATTGAGTGTGTGTATGTATACAGTGTGCTGTGTATGTATACACCGTGTATTGAGTGTGTGTATGTATACAGTGTATGTGTGCTGTGTATGTATACACTGTGTATTGAGGCTGTGTATGTATACACTGTGTGTGTGTGTGTGCTGTGTATGTATACAATGTGTATTGAAGTTTTGTATGTGTGTTGAGTGTGTGCTGTGTATGTATACACTGGGGGGAATTTATCAAAACTGGAGCATACAAAATCTGGAGCAGTTGTGCATGGCAACCAATCAGCATCTTTCATTTTTAAATCTTAACTGAACAAACTGAAGAAAGAAACTGACTGGTTGCCATGCACAGCTGCTCCAGATTTTGATAAATTCCCCCCACTGTGTATTGAGTGTGTATGTATACACTGTGTGTGTGTGCTGTGTATGTATACACTGTGTGTGTGTGCATGTTTACACTGTGTATTGAGCGTGTGTATGCATACATTGTGTATTGAGTGTGTGCATGTATACACTGTGTGTGCTGTGTATGTATACACTGTGTATTGAGTGTGTGTGTGTGTGTGTATACACTGTGTATTGAGTGTGTGTGTGTGCTGTGTATGTATACACTGTGTATTAAGTGTGTGTGTGCTGTGTATGTATACACTGTGTATTGAGTGTGTGTGCTGTGTATGTATACACTGTGTGTGTGTTTGCTGTGTATGTATACACTGTTTATTGTGTGCTGTGTATGTATACACTGTGTGTGTGTGTGTGTGTGTGTGTGTGTGCTGTGTATGTATACACTGTGTGTGTGTGCTGTGTATGTATACACTGTGTATTGAATGTGTGTATACACTGTGTGTGTTGTGTATGTATACACTGTGTATGTGTGCTGTGTATGTATGTATACACTGTGTATTGAGTGTGTGTATGGAGTGTGTGTATGTAGACAGTGTGTGTTATGACAGCTCGCCCCCGTCCAGTCTTACGAATTGCTCAGTATCTTCTCCTGTCTCTCCAGGATCTCCATCAGCTCCTCCACACTCTTCCCTCGTACATCCCCCACCGCCCCGGCCTTCCCAACATCTGTGGCCGAACTCATCGTGTCCCCCCGGCCCGCCAACTGAATATTCACATCCGCACTGCTCCGCTCCGGGAGCTGCCATGACAAAACGTCACATTCAAAACGGAAAAACTTTATTCACAAATACCGCTGCTAACAAGACACTAAGAACTCACAGCTTTAGGAACTGTTTTGGTATAGACAGGATGAGTCGCCTCCATACGGCTATGCATGGGAAATACAGCAGGCCAACAATTCTAGTCTTTCTAGTCCATGCGGGTGTAATAGAGCAATGTGCGTGTTCTTGCATGTTATCACTGCGCATGCGTGCCCCGAGTCCGGCGAACCTGTGCTCTGTATCGTGAGTAGTGCATTGTATGTGAGATCTTCGGATGGGATATCAGTGCTGGACAATTCGACCAGTGTGTGGCCCTGTTGGCAGTGGCGTCACAAGGGGGCGCGGCCCGCACCCTGGTGCCACCACTGGAGGGGTGACACCAAAATGAATGAAAGTCATTTTGGTGTCACCCCCTATGAAAAGTCGGGCACTCGGTCACAGACCGAGAGGCCAACAGTGTCAGGAGAGAGGAGGGGACCCGGCGGCATACCTCATCCCGCCAGGTGAACGCCCCCTCCTCTCTCTGCCGGCGTCCACCAGAAAGATTGCTGCCGGCAGGCGTCAATAATGCAAATGCACACGCGCAATTACGTCATCACAAGCATGCGGGGCTGTCACCCGGTCTCCGCCCCCGGGTGACACCCAGCCTCAGGACGCCCCTGCCTGTTGGTGCTCCTCTGTACGACAAAAGACGATCTTTCAATCCACTTTTGACGAAGGAGCCTGTCCAAAAAATCCTGGGCCAAGCCGTAACTTCTGCTAATCAGCCGCAGTCATTGTTCCGGTATTCTGACAGTCGGATTCTCCAATCCACACCGTTTAGTTTGGATGGGGAAATGTATCTTTTTTTTACAATGAAATACAAATAGTGTATGACCGGCCTTATTCACGTATCTGTGGTAGGGTCAGCATAGACATTACAATGTCTGTACACTTAACTTTATCATAACTATGTAATATGAGGGCCTCCCTGACCCATCTAATCAAATTGCATCCAATCAGACAGGCCCTTATATTACATAGTTGGTGGTAGATATAAAGGAGATTGTACAATTAGTTTGAGGCCAGGGAATGTGATTGGTAGTTGTAAAGCAGCGTCCACCTATGGGGTGAATCCTCATCTCCATATTGATCCCTTGAAGTGGTAATGTGGCAAATGGCAGAACGTGTGACTCATCTAGATGGTGGTAAGGTGTACTGTATATGAATCTGTCACACCTCTGACAGAACTGTCGCAGACCTCTCTCCTGTGATTGGTCGAGTTTTCTAGGAAGAGGTGCTGTTTGGAGAAGTCGGGAGGATAATGGAAACATATCAACTATCTATTCCAGAGGGACTTTACCCACCAATGTGATGTCTCCCAAAACAGTCAGAGTTCATTCAACACTATCCTGTCCGCAGAAACGCAGCATTTTAGCGGGTGGGCTAGTGCATTGTGACAGTTCCAGTTGTGTGCATTGTATCACACACTGCTGGAGCTGTCACTGTTTACATTTTTTTTAAACTTTATGTGAAGTGTACAATGTGTACACTCCATTCAGGTCTCCACATGGCTCCCATCCGGTAATCTGGCGTGGGATCCATTGTGCTGTGATAAAATTCAGCATGTTTCCTTATCACAGTGTACCGCCCACTGCGTTGTAATGTGAACGGGACACATAGAAAACAATTGTTGTTTTCTATGTGTCCGAGCATTAATCTGGTGCGGTGAACGGACCCTTACTGTCAAGCAGCGGCGTCCCGAGGCCAGGTGTCACCCCCACCATGACGTCATCGCGCATGCGCGGTCATCTTATTGATACTTGCCAGCGACCATCATGGTGATGGACGCCAGCAGAGAGAGGAGTGGACAGCCACCCGGCGGGATAAGGTATGCCGCCGGGTCCCCATCCTCTCTCTCGTAACTGTCGGGCTCTCGGTCCATGACCGAGTGCCTGACTTTTCAGAGGGGGTGACACCAAATGACTGTCAGGATTTTGGTGTCACCCAGGTGCGAGCTGCAGCCCCCTTGTGACGCCATTGCTGTCAAGGTTGTCAGGGCGCTTATTTCAGGTCTCAACCAAACTTTCAAGCCCTCAAGTGGCTAGTGTCATAGCATGTGCAGAACCATGGCAACTGCAATCGGCATAGAGGCTAAGATGGCAACTGCCTTGGCTATAAAGATAAGAGGTTGTAGTTCTGTTTAACTACCTCCCGGCCGGCCGTTGTGTATACACGTCCTGTTACATCCGCGCGCGCAGGAAATGCCCGTTATTTGGTCCCTCTGTGATAGCAATAAAGTTAAGTGAAAAAAAAATAGGAAAAAAATGTAAAGTTTCCCCCCAAATTTTTTTAACGTTACACATAAAAAAGAATTTAAAAAAAATTGCTTTTTTAAAAGTCCCCACCCCTACATACACGCATGCGTCAGGTGTGCATACCTGCGAAAACGACGATTGCGCCCATTACGCCGCACATGTTACATATAGCCGCGAATGTCAGAATAAGAGCAATAGTTCTAGGCCCATCAATCACTGATAACACTAAACTGATGAGCTGTAAAAGCTTTTAAAGCGTCGCCTATGGCCAATTTTGAGTATGCTAGTTTTTTACATATTACTCCAAGGTCAGCATCTACTATATCTGACACTTTGCGGTCTCATTCACACAGCGCGGCTTTTACCATTAATTTCATACTTTATATCTGACCACACAGATTTCAGCTGCTGCTTAACTTGATTAGAGTAGTGGCGCGAGGTTTCACATCATTGACATGTTTGGTGTCTATTTACCCGACGTGACCCTGTCTTTTATATTTTACCAAAAAAGTGGGTAATATTAGTTGTTTTATAACAATGTAAAAAAATACTTTGATTTTTCAACATTTTCAGTAATTTCTCCTGAATATGGTAAAAAATAAAACCCGCAGTGGTGATTAAATACCACCAAAAGAAAGCTCCATCTGTCCCCAAAAAATGGTATAAAATTCATTTCAGTACAGCGTTGCATGACGGAATAAATGTCAGTCAAAGTACCGCAGCGCTGAACACTGAAAAATGGCCTTGCCAGGAAGGGGGGCCAAACACCTGGTCTTCAAGCGGTTAAAGAAAAAAATCTTAACCATTGCACCAGGGCTACCCCCACACTGCAAGGGTTAAGTGTCTAGGATAAAAAAAAGTTATACTCACCCAACCTTGGATCTGGCCAGCTGTGACAGTGCTCCTTCTAACCAGTCTCCACCTTTGTTGCAGGGATGGTATGTCCCTCAGCATCTTCACGTCCAATACACTTGTATAGAATGTGATGACTCAAGGATCCTTAGAGGCTGGAAGGACCAGTCTAAGAAGAAGCTGGCTCCCGGGATAGGTTGTGTATAACTTTTTTTGTTTTTAACCTAGAAACAAACAAGCAGTTAACCCTTGCAGTGCGTGGGTAGCACCACTGCAAAGGTTCATAATTTTTTTCCCCCGGTGTTCTGCTTTTAAAAAAATTTGATAGAATTGTCTGAAAGATCAGTACAATAATTACATGTGCAAAACAATGAACAATTTACTCCAGCATGGAAGAGGTCTCATCTACCTTCACTTTCCTTATCGCTGATACTTCCTTATGAACAATAGCACTACAATAGCAATACAGAAAAAGTGTCACACATAAGAACTGTGCGTCCATGCCAACAACGCACACTACATACACACCGCCAGAGATGTGTTATTGTCACCTATTGTAATACACATCACTTCCATGTCCAGTGATCAGAGGAGAGTTCAGCGGCCGGAATCCTGCGGATCTCTCTCTGTTACAATCGATCCGACTGTTGTACAGCTAAACACTACACTTTTAAAACATTTTTTTTTTTACACCTAACTTTATTGCTATCCGACAGCCAGCCGTCGGATTGCTTGTATTTAAACAGCAATCACCTGCTGTTTAAAATGATACCCTGTGCATCTGAAGCCAAAGCTTTGCTTTTGTTTTGGATAGAGTGGAGAGGGATTAGAACATCTGTCTGGTTTTTATTGCTGTCTGTGTCCCTGGTAGGGAGATTCACCCTCTCTTTTTGTCCTGGTGACCGTCATCATTAAAAATGAAAGGAAATTCCAAATGTTGGGCTATCAGAACAGGAATGGGTGGGAAATCTTCCAACAAAATCTCCCCAATGGGTCACAGAGGGCAAATAAAGCTGATAGGGGTTATAATCCTCCCTTACTCTATCCAAAACTGAAAAAAAAAAAAAAGCTTTATCTTCAGTTCTACTTTAAGCCCTGATTCACACCTGAACGCTCTGCAGCTCAAAGCTCCAAAACAGTTTCCGTGCCAAGTACACTGGTCGGTATCACGTGCTTTGTTGTGCCAATGATTTTGAATGGTGCCGTCACACACTACCACAACAGATACATCGGAACAGGCCCAAATCCTACTCTGTACAGCAGTTATACTTAACATTCCGTTACTGTGCTGTCCACCCGGTTGCAGTTGTTTAGTAGATAGGATCTGATTAATCAAAGTGGACCTTTCAGTAAAATGCACAGTCTACTTATTAGGTTCAGGTCCACTACTCATGGAAAAAACACTGCTTCGGAATACTTGAGAAACGTAGCAGTGAAAAAAAATGTTTCAGTATATACCAGGGGGAGCAACTCCGACCTGTGCTTTAATTACAAATCACTTTACAATAAGGAAGACATTACAATCACAATACAGTTCAAGACAAGATGGTAAGGAGGGCCCTGCCCCTGAGGGCTTACAATCTAAAATGGAGGGCCAAGTGATACATGAGGAGGTAGCTGTGTGGAGGTGAATTGTTTGAGAATGTGATAGTTCAGTGGTTAGTTTGAGGTGGGATAGGCTTCCCTGAAGAGAGGAGTCTAAAGGCAGTCAGAGTAGGAGATAGACAGATAGGCTGGGGTAAAGCATTCCAGAGGATGGGAGAGACTCTAGAGAAGTCCTGGAGGCAAGCATGGGAGGAGTTGAAGAGGGAGCTGGAAAGCAGGAGGTCTTGGGAAGAGCGGAGGGGCGGTTAGGGTGATACTTTGAGACCAGGTTTGAGAAATAGCCAGAGGTAGAGTTGTGCATGGCTTTGTTAATATTTAGAATTTTATCCTTTGGGCAATTGGAAGCCAGTGTAGGGATTGGCAGAGGGGAATGCAGACACTGAGCGGTTGGAGAGGTGGATAAGTCTGGCAGCAGCATTCATGATAGACTGAAGGGGGGATAGCCTGTGTAGATGAGGAGGGAGTTGCAATAGTCAAGACGAGAGATAACAAGTGAGTGGATGAGTAATTTTTTCATTGGTGAGGAAGGAGCGTATTTTGGAGATGTTACGAAGGTGGAGGCGGCAGGATTTGGATGTGGGGAAGAAAGGTGAGGTCCGAGTCAAGGATGACACCTAGGACCTTGGCATGAGGGGAGGGATGGATAGTTGTGTTATCAATCTCAAGGACAAAGTTGGGGGAAGGTGCACGGGCAGCAGGAAATATCAAGAGTTTTTGAAAGGTTGAGTTTTAAGAAGTGTTGCGACATCCAGTTAGTGACGCGCAAGGACACAGAGGGGGTGAATTGTGCAGTGGAGAGATACTGTATATGTGAGTGTCATCAGCATAGAGATGGTATTGGAAGCCATGTGAGGTTATTAACCGACTAAGGGAGGAGGTGTAGATAGAGAAAATGAGGGGTCCAAGGACAGAGCCTTGGGGGACCCCTACAGAAAGAGGAAGAGGAGAAGTTAGATTTGTAGGTGACACTAACGGAACGCTTAGATACGTAGGAGGAGAAGCATGAGAGGGCAGAGTCTTGGAGGCCAAGCGAGTGAAGTTGAGGGGCAGCAGGTGTTAGTTTGTATCCCGTCATGCAGGCCTTCACATTACATAGTTGTTGGTAGGCCCAAAGGAATTTGTACAGTCACTTTGTGACATGCACGGTAAGCTTTATCCGTATGTTCTGCAGTGCTTAGGCAAGGGTGACATCATGCTCCTTCCAGCAAGATCCTGGGGAACACAGAGTGGCCCAAATCTCACAGGAATACACAAGAGTGGACTGAAACATCTTTCCATGAGATTTGGGGTCCTCATTGTTCCCCACAAGTTAAGTGACATTACCCCCTTTAATGTGGAAGATTGAGGTAAAGTCAGTATATCATTTAACGTTTTCCTTTACAGCAGGGGTAGACAAAGCCAGCCCCCCAGCTGTGTTGAAACTATGAATCCCATCATTCGCCTGTCTCTATGGGTCATGTCTATGACTCCCAGAATCTTGCAATGCCTTATGGGCTTTGTATTTTCACCACAGCTGGAGGGCTGGAGTTTGCTCATCCCTGCCTTGCAGTTCCATTTCTCAAGGAAGGCAGGGTCACGTGCCTAATAAGTAGCCTTGCACTTTTACTGCAAGGTCTGCTGTAATGCCACTGCACCTGAAACACATTACCTTATATCCCTCTACTTGGACATGTGGCACAGTGTTAAAGCCTATCCCAGGGTAAAAAAAAAAAATCTACCCTTACAGTGGGACTGCTCCCGCACTGAAAGGGTTAACTGCCCATTTATGTCTCAGGTAACTGGGTAAAGCAGCTTTAACTTACCTGATTCCCGCTCCCTCAACAGTTGGCACTCACTCTCTCCCCTCCACTCCAGCTCACGGACTGTATTAGAAAGGAATTACCTATGTATCTCATAACTGTTATAATTCCATTATTATCAGATACAGAAAGCCGTCTTTCCAGTTCTGTATGTATGACATTTGTACTGGAAAGCACCATTAAATTGACATTAAACACAGAAGTTAAATCCTAAAAATACATTTAAGTACCTTAACTATTAATAAAAATGCATCTTATTTGTGTATCACTCGGCTGTAGATCCTCAAACCATCTCTGAATGGGTGCTGACACCTTCCTTCTGGAGGGTGGCTACTTTTGTTCCCCATGTTCCTCGTTTGTGTTCTAAAGTAGCCACCACTCCTGTGACGAACTACAAATTCCGGTTTAATTTACTAATTTGTTTTGAGATTGTAGTCCATCACAGGAGTGAGCTTGGAACGGTGACTACTTTACAACGCCCACAGGGACCATGGGGAACAAAAGTAGCCACCCTCCAGGGGGAAGGACAGTGTCAGCACCAATTCAGAGATGATTCGAGGATCTACAGCCGAGTGATGTACAGATCAGATACATTTGTACGTAAATTGATTTTTAAGTTTCAACTCCTGAGTTTAGCGTCACTTTAATAATTGTTTTCATGTATGTCCTATTTCTAATCACTAGGGGGCGCTATTACCCCACAAAGCCTGATGAGCTGCTTGGAAGAAGACATGGCCCCCAGTGCATAACAGAGGAAATCACCATTTTGCTGATCGGCCACTTTTTTTGTAGTTTCTCTTTCATCTGTTTTTTAAGAAATCGTCCGGTCATTTTACACAGCCAATTCTTTTTTTTCTAAAGCTAAGTGATTTTTCCTATTGGGTACAATACAATTTTAACTTATACAATTTGTGTTTCTTGTCACCCCTGAACAAACATAATTCATTTTTTATTTTTTTTTAGCAAAGGGAAAATGGAGTAGGAATTTTCCTCTGAATGAGGGAATTGTGTTCTTCTCCTTATTCATGTATTTCTTTACTTTTTCTCTTTATTTCAGCTTCTTTCTTTAACAAGTATTTGGTTTTCCCTCTTGCCGTTTTACAGTTTTATAAACACTGGTTGAAAATCTTGATCTGTCTGAAGCGATTTGGTGCTTTTGCTATTGTTTATATTTAAAGGGATAATTCACCTTTTTCAGAAAACAGACCATGCAGACATACCAGTAGGGGGAGCAACCAGTAGGTGGAAATGTACCATGTTAAGAAATCTCTTGTTTAATTTAAAGAGAAACTTCACCCACCAATTTAATGTTTCCTAAAACAGTTACATTTAGAGGAGAACTATGAGGTGAGTGAAAAGCACTCACCTCATAGTTCTAGCCGACTTGTGAGATCAGGAGGTGAGCGAACACATACCGGCGTTCGCTCACCTCTCGATCCTGTCACGGCTCTCTGCCGTGACAGGGTAGGGGCTGGATTCCCCCCTACCCGCTCCGCCAGTGCTGACTGGCGGATTGGACGGGGAGGGGCGGGGACAGCTGGCTCTGCCTCTAGATAGGCAGAGCCAGCTGTCAATCACGCAGCTGGGCGGATCCAGACATAATTGTCTGGATCCGCTTCAGCTGCGGCGTCTCAGTATATCGGGAGCTGTAGCTCGCGGTATACTGAGGTTAGGGTGACGGGAGGACGCTAGTTTGTGTCCTCCCGTTACCCTAAGGAGAACAATGGGGAAAAGCCTCAACCCCATAGTTCTCCTTTAAGGCAGCCAACTGTCAAAGTTGTCAGTGTGCTTATTTCAGCTCTCAACCGAACTCTCAAGCCCTCAAATGGCTGGTGTCATAGCTGATCACATGCGCAGCATCATGGCAACTGCACTCCACATAGAGGCTAAGATGGCACCTTCCTTGGCTGTAAGGAATAGGAAGTTGTATTTCTGCTTTATGTTGCATACCTGTAGGCCATATTGGTCCCCACTGAAGCCTGTCAAAAAATTAAAAAAAACTCTTATTAGCTTTCCCTTCATCCTGTTCTGTTTCCAGGACCCTATAGCCATTGGACACTTGCTCCTCTCCTGTTCAAAGGCCATGCATGCCTAGTGCGCACTGTCTCTAGATATGCTTGGCACTCACACCTGTGATGCTGAGGGGTGAGCGTCCAATGGCTGTAGCGTCCTGGAAACAGAACAGCGGGAAGCTGCCATTAGTCGTTTTTTGGGTTTTTTATGACAGACTGCAGGGGGGACTAACATGTCAACAGGTAGGCAACTTAAGTTAAGCAAGAGATTTCTTCACAGCACAATTCCTATTCATCTACTGCAGGGATGTCCAAACTGCGGCCCTCCAGCTGTGGTGGAACTACGAATTCCATGAGGCTTTGCAAGATTCTCACAGCCACAGACATGACTCCCAGAGAGAGATGCTTCATGGGATTTGTAGTTTCACCACAGCTGGAGGGCCAGAGTTTGGACATCCCTGATCTACTGGAACCCCTTGACGGCATGGGATGTTTTATGAAAAAGGTCTCAGTCTAACCTGTTATAAGCAAAGATAGGAATGTCTTTTTCACCTCTAAGAATGACAAGGAATCACATCCTCTGTATTGAGAAGGCAAATAAACTACATTGGATGATGAGAGCCTATTGACATGTCAAATTCACCTCACCACAAAAGGGTTGATTTTTGAAACCATATAGCGAACAAGAGTTGCGGAGTATTATATCCACTAGGGGGAGTCGTGGAGCAAGTCCTAGTGGCCATAACGTGCTGTGAATCTCGCTCGCATAGCTGTTCACTATGAAAACAATTTATAAATCACTCCCCAAGTGTTATCTGTAGCATTATGCAGAAAGGCCTACATGGGGCACCGTAATGTCCACAGCATGGCCTGCATGTTATGAAGCTGCAGGGCAGCCATCAGGGGGGTACGACAGATACTCATGTAAGGGGCCCGGGCAGCCTGGGGGGCCCGCCTGGGTCCCTTACATGACTATCGGCCAACGGTGAAGGGCGAGGAGGCAGAGGCCTGGCCCTAGCAGCGCAGGGCCCCAGCATTGCAGCTCCAGTGGCTTTGAGACAAGCTAGGGCCCCATCAGCGACGCTGCTCGTCTGATGTCGGACTGGCCAGAAGTGACGTCACTTCTGGCCGGTCCGGCGGCAGACGAGGCCATGTGTGCAGGTAAGAGGAGCTAGGAAGGAAGGAAGGAAAGGAGGGAGGGATGCAGCCCTGACCAGCCCACCTGAGACCCCTTCAGAGCCCACCATAGACAGTCTCAGATGGGCTGTGCAGCATCTATGGTGGGCTCTGCAGTGTCACTCTCAGGTGGGTCCTGTGTCCAGCGCGTCACTAAGCCCTGCGTCCAGCGCGTCACTAAGCCCTGTGTGCGGGGGGGGGGGTCACGGCCTAAAGCCATGTAAGGGGCCCTAAAATTTCTGATGGCTGCCCCGTGAAGCTGTATAGATAGCGCTAAAGGCTCTCTGGTATAAATGGGGCCTAAGAGCTCTTCTCTGTTCTTGCTGGCTTTCACTTTATAGAGATGCAAAGGATGTTACAGTACCCCAATCACTTGCAGCAAAAAGGTGACACCAGAAGTTGAGGATTCATGCTATTTCCTTATGACATCACCTGGTGAGCAGCTTGATACTCTTTACAAAAGCAACATACGTGGAATTCCAGAATTTTCTAGACATGAAATGAAAGAGTACAGCAAGTTTATATAGATATTGCCACTTTACCATTATAATAACTGGTCATTCCTATGCCTTGGAGTTCTGCTTGAGATTCAGGTTTGTTGTATTTTACATATAAAAGGAAAGAACACACACTTTCAATTTTTAAAAATATATTTATTCCATTCATATAAATGTATATACTCGGTGCACATTAAATAACAAGCATGTTGATGGTAATCCTTGCAGTTCGTTCTCCCAAGCGCTGCTGACAGTAGTGTTAAGTAAGCTAGTTATATATGTTGTTAGCACTCATTCAAGTGGATGGCAGCTAATGCTGGGTCACTGTTGTCTTCTGTATTAGTGTTTGGGGAGTCACATAATCTGGTTTAAAGCTGAAGAACTAAGAGGCAGTTTGCCAGTTTTATGGAAGCTGTAAAATGTTATTTTCTATCTTGGGAATACTGTGAGCACCACGAGATAGAATACCCCTAAGGGTCTTCACATGCACACTAGACAAGCTTCATCGCATAATCAATGGTCCTTTCAAGATGACTACCTCCCATGTGGCGCAACACACTTCACCAATAACTACACCTCAGAGAGAAAAGCTGCAGGAGAAACAAACACCGCATTTAACTTTACTTGCGCAGTAGTTTGTATGTGTATCGAATGGTAGCTATTATACAATATTTACATTGTCCAATCAATCACATCTGTAAATGAAAAAAATAATATCAACATTTGTATGAATTCCCATAATACAGGAGCGTGATTGGAGTAGATGAGGATAATTTGATGTAGATGGGAATACTCTGTCACCATAGTTGCTAATGCATATAAAAAAGGTAAACACGTATTTTTATACATTGTATTACCTGCACATATAAGAAAATAACATTGTACATTTCTTAACTTAACCTTAGGTGAAAAGTGGTTTTAAAATACAAATGAAAAACATAAATTACATTAAAAGAACATCACATGTAAAAATCAGCTGCCCATAGTGGAGAAGCAGAAAAAGAAACACACATTGCTTGACATCTGTGTTCCACAATACTCTTGTCAAATAAGTTCCTGTACTACAGCACTTAGAGGCTGAGTCATAACTCTTCCACCCAGCGTATAGCAGGGCAAGTGCCGTTTGCATGGCCCACCACTAGATGGCACTGTGTGCATGCACCATTTTGTGTGATCGCACCGCACTGGAATTTATTTTACTACTGTGCGTTTTATTACAATGTGTTTCTGTGCTGCCAATCGTACTGCGGGCAGGGGGCGTGTCTGCAGTGCCATTGACTTGAAGGGCACTGCCATGCCCCCTACCGCTCCAGAACGCAAGGAGACTTTATGTATGCAATCCCTTGCATTCCAGGCATGGGACATTGTGGTAGACGCATGGGCTGGTGGAACAAGCCCTCAAGGCTGGAGTGTCATGTGACTGTGGCTACAGGTAAGTAAAAAGGGCAGTGTATATATTTATTTTTTTTGGGGGGGGGGGGGCAGGGGAGTTAGAGGAGGATGAGGAAGTTCATGTTTTGGCCAGAGTTGGACTTTAAATAAATAAAAAATAATGGGTCACGATTGAGCTTAGGTAGAGGGAGGATCGGGAGCACTGCAAGGTTGATCTTGGAGAAGAAATCCAGGATTTTAAAAATTACCTCTTGCAGTTGGGCTCCCCCCTGTACTGGAAGGATCAAGTACTCATTTTGTCAAGGGGCGCAAATAAAGACTAAATACTCACCCAATCCTTGGTCCCACCTGGCTGATAGACCGTTACCCAGAGTCTCTTTTGCCCTGGGCTCCAGAGGTCTAATGAATTGTGATGTCACATGAAGTACAGGTCTATTAGACATGAGGGTGCCGAGGGACAGCCGGAGCAGATGGGGCGAGAGGTGATCGATCACTACCACAGTACTGAGGATTGGGGGGAGTATTTGTTCTTTATTTACACCCCTAGACCAAAGCAAGCACTTAACCATTGCAGTGCAGGGGTAGCACTACTGTAAGGGTTGATTTTTTTTTAAATCCTGAAGATCTTCTTGAAAGGTTAAAGTGACATTAAACCCTCAGATTTTTTTACATAAACAAATACTGTAATGTGTGCCTTACTGTAATCCATGGTTGTTTCCCTTCTCTTTGCTGCTCTTCCTTTTAAATCCTCATGTCTTCTCATGCTTGGGGAGAACTTCCCTTTTCAGCTCAGGGCCTCTTCCTGTAGTGCTGGCTCAGGTTACAAGCCTATACAATCTTATACACAGACACCGTGTATCCATTCCTGAGACAAGGCAGTCTGCTGCAAAACAGAAGTACTGCAGAGCATGAGAAGACATACAGATTTAAAAAGGAAGAGCAGCAAAGAGAAGGGAAACTACCATGGATTACAGTAAGGCACACATTACAGTATTGTTTTATGTTAAAAAATCTGAGGGTTTCATGTCACTTTAATACATATAAGATAAGTCAGAATACCTGGAAAGAAGGATCTATTTAAAACTACACATCTTGTAGAGCAGATGACCTGAGTTCCAATTTCGTGTGCAATGAAATCTGTTTTTATATATATATATCAAGTTCTTTATATAAATCAACTTGTATTTTATGTTTTTTCCTTAAATACATACAAATTATTTTTTTCATACATGAACTTACACTGATGCATCAGATTTATCATACACCCCACTAGTGTTTTCTATACATTGTATATATATATATATACACACACACACACAATCACTACTTGTAAGTCTACATACAGTATATGGAAGATATAGATTTTTAGAATGGCTAAAAGACCTTTTGTAGGAATTTTGGGAACACCTCACACATGCACCCACGGAAAACATGAGGGGAATTTATCAAAACTGGAGCAGATAGAATCTGGAGCAGCTGTGCACAGTAACCAATCAGCTTCTATCTTCCATTTTCCATTTTCAAAGCTTAACTGAACAAACTGAAGAGAGAAGCTGATTGGTCATTATGGGCAACTGTCCAGATTCTGTCTGCTCCAGTTTTGATAAATTCCCCCTATATGTCTTATTGATATAGCTTTTTTTATAAAACGGTACATCATAAACATATTATAATGCCATAATTTATTGGAAATAGATGATATTCTTTGAATAATAAGCACATTTAGGTTTATTTACAAGAAGTGTACAAAGGTTTTCATTTTACCTGAGCAGTCAAAGCCAATTAGACATTTTCTTCCATGTTTTGGCTGAGGGTTAGTGTACAGGAGCAGCAGCCTCAGGAGCAAGTCAAATACAGCAAGCAAGCTTTCACAGAAGAAATGGCTTATATCCAATATGTATGAGATGCACCTGGGTTCCCATTGAATTCTCATCAACTTGGAATAAAGCAATATAAACCAAAAGCAACAATAATATAAAACGCTGCTCCATACAATGCAGTGCAAAAGTCATCATTCTTGGACATGCACTTTTAAGGGGCATAACAAAATACTTTATGTATAATAACAATTACAGTGAATCTAAACAAAAAATATAATATATTGCAGCTTATCAGTCCTAATATGTGGTGGCCACATTATTTTTTCTCAAGCACAGAAAATACCTGCTAATCGGAAATGCAGTGTTCTTGTCACTTCCTGTGAGATGAACTGGAAGCATAAACAATCTTATCGTTCGTGTGTAAACTACTAATCCCATCAACTAATTTACAAAGGCAGGCATGTTTGAAGTCCAGGCTGTGTGACAATCATGGTTCCCTCTAGTGATACAGTGGAGAAGTGAGAGTAGCCATGAAGAAACAAAAAAGTGTGTAATTCACAGGATCACCAAGTGAAAGAAAAAAGCCTAAAGAAAGAACAATTTTAGATTGTAAGCTCTTATGAGCAGGGCCCTATTGACCCTCTTATATTGAATTGTATTGTAACTGTACTGTCTCCCATTATAAGTACTGCACTTCTGTTTACCATCCAAGGACTGGTCATCTTCAATATATCACATTTTTGTTTTTGGGTTTAGATACACTTTAAGGTCTCATGCACACTACGTTCATAAAGGGTGTGTTTGGAGCTCATTTCTAAATGCATCTGGGCTTATGTAATGCTTTTCTATGAGTGAACGCCCAGCAGCACCTAGATTTATTCAGTCTAGCTTAGTTTACCCAAACTAAAAACGTTGTATCCCGGGTCCGTATGCCCGGTTATCGCATCTAAACACGTGTAAACATGTATAAAACGCATATAAAACACAACTAAGCCCAGCACAGGAAAAAGTGATCTGGGAAGCATAAAGTTGCTTATACTTACCAGATAACCTCTCGTGCTTAAACAGACCCGACTAGTGTGCATGAGGCCTAAGATGTAAACTTCACTCCAGTAATAATGAGAGCCAGCAATGGTAACGTTTTTCCATAAGCACGCCTGACTGTCATCAAATGACTTTAACTTTGCCATGAACATGTGAACATACACAAATAGTCCAACTACTGAACATGTTTTAAACATTAACAAACATGCTTATATTGCAAGTCTTGGATGGTTATGAATTAAGCCGATAACTCTGATGCCACCATTGGAACATTCACCTGAGCAGTTGCCTTCTACTGAAATGGACTGGCCAGAGTTAAATCTAACTTTATAAAGACCATTTAATGTCTATGGGTAACTATGAGCTGGCCTGAGACATTTGATGATAGTGAACATATTGTAAATGAGAAGCGTTGGCTATAAATGGCTAAGATGGATTTATCCCTATATGTGCAACAATGGGGAATCAGCCAAGAATATTCAGCTTAGCCAATATCTGTGGCTCTGTGCATATTACATACACTTTCGTTCATACAAAATATACATCACTGAAATTCTTATCTATAGATGGCTACACACAGAAGGATTTCATCTTTTAGAAATAAATGATCAGCACTGTAGACAATCCGTCCATCAGTCAACATGCACATCCACTGTTCATTGTATGTCAGGTGAGCTCCCCATTGCAGTCTATGAGGCAGTAGTGGGTAGAGCCAGGTTATCTCACATCATCTACAGTTTATCAGCAAGGATGGATGAAATATCAGCAATGGAATGGTCACCTTATGGATAGGGAAAAAAAAAAAAAAAAAAAAAAAAAAAACCTGCCACATAGGAACTGAACACTATATTGATAACATCATCAATCCCTCTCTATTGAATCAGCTTTGTAGTCAGCTGTGATAAAATTGAAAAGAGAGCAGTTGAAAGATCATGGCAGTATACATGGTAGAGCAGGCTTTGCAATGCAGAACAAGTATTTGCTCTCATATAACTTATGTTAGGATATGCAGGGGGGTAGGGGGGGAGAGGTTAGATGGGTACATGCATCATGCTTTCAGGTACATTCAGGTTGGATTTATAATCAATGTATCATGTTCCAGAGCTCCTTCTAAACTCCTGCAGAGATGCTTCTGAGAGAGAAGGACCTCCCTCTGACCTTCGCCTGACCTGCGTCTCACCTCCTTTTGACCTGCTTCTGACCTAATTCTAAGCTGAATGAAGATGCTTCATGACACTTTGCATTTCTATTGACTCCTATAGGGAAAAAGCAGGTCTGAGACAAACACATGAACAAAAAAACAGTCAATAGTGATGTACAAAAGTCATCTTTTCCATTCCTTAGTTAGAGTATAATACAGCGCAATGTTTATGACACTGATTATAGATGAAGCACTCATAATATGGTGTGTTTTGGTAATCCACTAATAGTCAAAGCCTGTCCTTCCAAGCTGGACGCACCATGATAAACACCACAAGACTGGCCCGGATTATGCAGTTTACAATGTCTGGTGGGCTTTGTACAAGGCCCTGCTGCCTGGCCAGTAGCATGCATGGACCAGTATCTTGCCCTACCAGTGATTCTTGATTGATTGACCATTGATGTTTGTATTCCACACAATGAATATTTTGAGTAATGTCCTTTCTGTGGAGGATGTCCAAATCACCTATAATAACTATGGCGGTCATTGAAAGTCTCTCCATGTATGGAGTTTCTGTATTGAGACTATTAATCTACTGGATGGGTAGGAGATGTGCTACATTCATCTTTGCAGGCCTGCAAGTAGCTGTTAATAATATAAAATCCCCCTTTAACATTTCTAATGTATTTTAACAGATGTAACAGAAATATTCATGTTTGTTTGTGTCTCAAAAACATTTCTAGACCAAACTTTCCTTTTTATGAAGGGAAATAACTGAATTGGTGCTCATTATTGTATTAACAGTGCTAAGCCAGTATTCCACCAAACTGGACTCCTTAAACCTTGTTTAGCAGAATAAACTTGCAGAAGTACAGGAATAGATTTTGTTCACAGTTATAATACAATGCAGTGCATTTTATTTACAATGAAGAAAATGTTAAACTGTTGACAGAGGTGTATCTTAAAGCCACGCAGTGAAGTGCAGCAACAAAAAAGTATAAATGTCACCAAGCCATAGGTGAAGCTAGGGTTGCCTTCCAACCAGTATATTATCAGCCTGGTTGCCAAAAATTGGAGCTGAAGACAACACTGGTAATAGGATAAAGAGAAGGCTACAAAAGTGGCAGCCCTTGCTGAAGCAGCAGGTAAATTAAGCTGGCCAGTCTTTAACACCATTTTGGCTTATATCTTGTTGAATTTGGCAAATACAAAAATGACAGCCTTTAGTAAGTACAGTGCCAGGCCAAATGTTAAGCTTCAAATAGGTAATTCACAGCAAAATGGTAAATGTAATGGTGTAATACAGTGCTATTACTCAACGCTGCTGGGCCTGCACAAGGCTGATGCAATGTTTGATTTGGCTCTGATTTCTGTCACAAGTGGCTTACAGCCACAGTGGAAAGGAAGATTGATGGTGGAGTCTGTTTCAGGCTGATTAATAGTAAATAGTGGCCAGCCTGATACAGACTTCGCCCTTTGTCTTTCCCACCGTGCAGAGCTGATGGAAACAATGCCAGTTGACAGCCCTGTGCAAGCCTAGCAGTGTAGAATAGTAAGTGCCATAGAAGTGCTGCATTACATTTGCTATTTTGCTATGCATGTTTAACTATTTCAACATGGCATGTGACCTGAAATTGTACTTATCCTTTAAATATAAAGCATTTTCTTGCCTGACATATCTGCATCGGCCATAAACTTAAATGTTCTTTAGTCTTTTTCAAACAACTCTTTGGCTTTTTCATCATAGCAGTCTTTGAAAGTATAAATTAGCAGAAGCAAAGTTATGTTTCCTCTTCAGATATCTTCAGTTTAAGACACCTTGTTCCTCATACTCAGTTGCAAGACTCTCATGTAAGGGGTGTATGACCTCTGATAAGGTGGTTTTCCATTAGCTTCTATGCCATTTTCTTTGCAACCATTAATCCTATTAAAAATAAATAAATAGACTGTCAGATCCTTATTACTAGATATTGGTTACCCACAAGCCTTGGTGAATCCTCCTCTTACATAGTTCATCGGACTTAGATTCTCTATCCCATAATTGGTCCGTCTTGAGCAATTCTGTATTTTACAAAGCCAAATGAGGTTTCCTTTGCTGAACAAAAATAAAATAAATAAATATAAACAATCCTCTGGAAGGCTCAAGTTCAAAATGGACTTACCTTATGTAAGTTTCTTTTCGCTACCAGAAGCATTATATTATAAATATAAGTTCTATCTTAGCTTATTTCAGTTATTAAATTTGTTCATATAAAAATTGTAAAATTACTAACTCTTAAAACTACTACTGCAATGATAAATATAAAAATGCCAAAACGATGTATATATAAAATAAATAGTGCTTTTATATCAACTCCCTGTAGAGTGTATGTACAAATTCAGGACTTGGGGATCCTGTTCCTCACTATGCCTACATATATGCATGTTAGAAGAACCTAGCTTTCAAGCAGAATGTGCCCACAGCTGTTCATGGTCCTCCACCAGCTTAGCAGTTTCCCTAAATACTGTATTATTAGTATTATCACCCCTTGGAAGGGCAGGCAGCAAAGCACTGAAAAGGAAAGAGTTATGTTACTTGAAAGCTGAAAAAAAGATATAAGTAAGTCAAGGTTAACCTGTGCATCCCAGAACAGAAAAGGTTTTATAGTTAAAAGATAATAAAACAAAGAAGTTATGCAAAGTTATGAATTCGAATAGCAGCCATGCTAGCCTTTTGGTGAAATGATGAAAAGTCAGGGAAAATGGAAAGTTTTTTACACATCTTCTAATTATTAAACCAAATACAAGGGAAATATAAAAGCATAAGCATATTTTAATAAGGCCCCTTTCAGGTGAATCTGATCAGAAGCCCACAGGAAACAAAAGGAAACAGATTTCCATTTTAGTGGGCCTGAGTGTGACGGATCGGGGTAATCTGATATAAATGGACGCATGTCTGACTCCCCATAATCCTAACGTGGGTCCCATAATCTCAGGTATTTTCTCCATCGAAAGATCGAGGAGAAAACTGGACAGTCACAGATGTCACAACAGTGGCATCCGCTCCATGCTGCTCAGATCAGCAGGGGATCTGTGCAAAGGGCCTTAAGTAGATGAAAATGTAGTCATATTCTTTCATGCAAACCTGACACAAAATGGGCCATTCAGAAGGAACGTACAATAAAAAATTGCATAAGCAAAGATATGAGATCAGTGGATCTACAGCTATAGGATTCCGAACTTCTATGCAAGTCTTGACTCACTAATAACAATAAAACTTGTCTCTGTCCCCTCTTGTCTTTCATGTCTTCCTGTTAGTCAGTGAGGGTGCTCATTACATTAAAGTATATGTCAGGTCAAAATAAAAAAGAGAAAGACCCTGCAAGTTCAGAAAAAAAACCTTTTGATCTGCCAAAAATGCACTCAGCTCCTTAGTTTAATGTTGTGGACTGACAACACATAGAATTTAAAAAATTTGTGTCATCCCTGTCTACTCATTTTACTAAACGACTGAATCCCTCCCCTCCAAATAATCCCCCTAGCATAGGGACAAATTGTTCTGTAGCTCAAGATAAGAACTAGGAGGACTGATCAGGTTTCTTAATATAACACAGGAACTGTGCACAGAATGGAGAAAAACTCTAAATTTCTTTCAAGACCAAAAGGTTTTTTATTGCAGTTTTGGAACAGATATAAAAAAAAACCCTGAATGGTGTATATGGAGTATACCAGGGTAAAATGCAGCCAAAAAAGACGTTCATTGTTTTGGCTGACATTTTTGCATTTATAGTTTTACAGGAAAAGCTGGGGTCAGCTGCCTGTCTGTCCGATGATACTCATCCTTGTAACATTGCATTGTTAAAGTTGAGCTCTGCTTATGCATATTTTTTATCATGTGCGCAGTTGTGACAGGGGTGCTTTGAACATAATAGCAACCAAACAAAGTTACACAAAATAGATTAAATTAATTGGACTGTACATAATAGGCTCTTTCACTATGATAAAGGGGGTTATGCAATAACCCCTCAGCATTCAAACAAGGTTCATCCCTCACATCTGTCTTGCAGTGGAACGATGGACAAAAAGTCAATAACATTAGTATAGAGTTTCCTGAGTCCCTCCATACCATCATTTTATTACTTGTTGATCCAGCCAGTAGATCTAACATTCCACTTCCTTTAACAGGCTCAGGCTGCATTCACGCATAGTGTTTGCAGTTTCCGCACTGTTTTCCGTAGGGAAGAATGTGTGGGACAAAAACACTAATGCTTTTAAATCTGTGAACGTGCGGAATCCGCCGGATTATTGCGCTTGCACTATTTCCGGGCCGGTTTCGTGCTACACGGGATTTGCATGAGTCCCCTGAATTGCTCCGTGAGACTCATGTGAACAGTTGTGGTTGGGAAGCACTGTTCACAGCAATGACATCTACCAGCATCCGCAGCTGTTCATGTGCTGCAATTACCCGTGCATGATTGCCCCTGGGCACAAATTGTACTGATATTGTTATTACTGCTTACTGTACTTTTGCACTACAGTGCTCTTTACACAAGCAGTCTTGTTATACAGTATCAGGTTAGTAGTAGAATTTACTGAATATACAAATCCCATTTATGTTCCACTACAGGAATTATTTTTGTTTGATTTTTACTTTGTTCTCTTACTATAAATATCCTTTTTTTTTTTTATATTTATCCTTTTCGTAAAAAGAAATGTACAGGATTTTCATTTCTTTTAGATAAACTTGTAAGACCATAGCTTCATGTAAAAATCTTATCAATAATAAATATAAATAACAGATAATATTTTAGAAACCCTATTTCAATGTCTATTTATATACTGTATGCACATAGTGACAGCCATACATGCTCATTAAGTAAACAAACTCTGCTTATGGTTTGCAGTGCTACACTCTGGTTGAGCTTTAATGCCCATTCTCACAGCACAAGTCTGATCACTTAAAACAGTAAAATGTAATAATAAAATCTTAAAATGTGCGCTTACTGAAAATACATAATGCTCTTCAGTTAAAGTGACATTAAACCCTCAGATTTTTTAACATAAACCAATACTGTAATGTGTGCCTTACTGTAATCCATGGTAGTTTCCCTTCTCTTTGCTGCTCTTCCTTTTAAATCTGTATCTCTTCTCATGCTGGGGGAGAACTTCCCTTTGCAGATGAGTGCCTCTTCCCGTAGTGCTGGCTCAGGTTGCAAACCTACACACAGACACCATGTATCCATTTCAGAGACAAGGCAGTCTGCTGCAAAATAGAAGTTCTGTCCAGCATGAGAACAGATACAGATTTAAAATGAAGAGCAGCAAAGAGAAGGGAAACAACCATGGATTACAGTAAGGCACACATTACAGTATTGTTTTATGTTAAAAAATCTGAGGGTTTAATGTCACTTTAAATCAACTATACAGGCTTCTTCATATGAGAATTACAGACATTATATAGCAACACATTTTTTATTTTTAAAGAAAAAAATCTAAATAAACTTACTCTGGAGTGCTTGGACTTGCTGGTGCATTCATGGATACACTGTACAGGAAGAATAATTAACAATTAGAATAATGTTTTTCCTATTTAATTGTGTTTTTATTATTTTTGCAAACAAAAAAAAACAAACATACAATAAAAACACAGTGAACCTAATAGCATAATCTGTCCAATACTTGCTAAGTATGGCAAATAAGAAACAATACATTGTTTTGTATTCTACAGTCACTGTATGATTGTGTTTAATACAATGAAGTAGGCATGTCAATTTTGCTTCCTTTCAAAAGAGACATTCGTACGCATTTTGTCTCTTTTGAAAGGAAGGATTTTTGAAAGGATTTTGTAACAAATGCAAATGAATCCATGCTCCTTTAATGAAAATTTGGATCCATCTGAATTTTGTTCAAAATGGGACTAATTCAGACCTGTGACTGAACTCTGGCCAATCAGGATTTTTTGGGGGGCTGTTGTTTTGGGGGTTGCTTTACAGTCACGGTCATGTGACTTTGTTTTGAAAAAAAAATTTAATCCGAATAACGAACCGAATCAAATCGCATCCGAAAAACGAAAGAAATAAAAATCTGAATGGATAACACAATTTTTAACAGGGTTACGTGTCTACAATGAAGATACATTTTGGACGGTTACATTTTTGCGCTGTGTTGTTTTTGCCAGATATAAAGCGTACATAAAAGATAGCGGGTAGATAAAAAAAAAACTAGCCTAAAGCATAGCAGTTAAACCAATCAGATAGTCAAAGCAGAGAGAGCATAATGCCCAATCGAAGTCGCAGAAATAGATATGCATTCAGATAAACATTGTACTAACAGTCTCCATTTTAATAGTCTTACCTCCAATTTCCTGTTACAATAGTTGTGCAGTGTATCTAAAGTAGGCTAAACACACTTTGAATGTCATCAAGAGCCGTCTGAAATTTGCTGTTTGGGTGCCGCTGTCAGCACCATTACGCCCATCAGAGGATTTCCTCTGAATGGAGAAAAAGACTTCAGACTTGAAGCTGACACCTTTTTCTCTTCATGATTCTAGGTGAGGCTCAGCCTCACCTGCCTCCCCTGACCGCACGTCCCTGGATCCAAGTGTGGGGGGGTGTTGTCCTGGATATGATGTCTTTGTCAACTACGGTATATACTCAATTATGTCAAACTGTTTTATGATCATTCTGAGAGGAAGCTGTGAGAATGGTTTTATTCAATGCTGTGATTTTTATTTTTAACAATATCCTCTTCTATTGCTATTTTACTTAATACAATCATGTTACTTCTTTAGTAGATGACTTGATAATCTCTGACCCACAATCTATTTTTTCTTTTAAAGCTTTATGCTCTGCAATGCAGTCAGATCCATGCTTTAGCTAGCCAGCTACAGGGGGAAAAAATGTGGATTTCTTTAAAATACAATATGTATCTCCCTTATCTATGGGTACAGGTTTATTCTCTCAGACCACAAACCATGCTGAGGTCTGATCCTTCTTCTCCTCCAATTTTGTTTTATTTAGCAAAGTGTGCAAACCTGATGTCAAATAAAAAGAAGTCTGCTTTTATAATGTATTTATTTCTTTCTATATTTATTTCTTAAAAAATAAATAAACTTACTCTGAAGTGACTGGAGTTGTTGGTATATTCACGGGTACACTAAAGAAAAGAGAATACAAATGTATTTCACAATCAGGTTTTCAACAGGGTACAAGTGATTACCATTACTTTACAAATATAGAATATTACTGTCATTTTATTGAGTTGTCCTAAACTAGTTAAAAGCTTAAAGGGCTGATTCAATCACCACCATAGAAAATGTGGAAAAGAGTGGAGCGGTTGCCAGCTGTTGCCAGTAGCAACCTGTCTGGTTTCATATTATGGAACAGGTAGGCAAAACTCAGTTTAACAACAGGTTAAAAAAAAAAAAGATTAAGGTAATATACATATAGAAAAGAGAACTACCTATTGTCCTGGTATCACTTAAGAGTTACCAGGGTAAAATGTGTTTGATAATTGAACAACATGGTGTAAATGTGGCCATATAAACACCACGTCATAAAATTGATCCTTTAGTTCCCCACACAATCTGATAGCTTGACTGAGGTTGGACTTACAGAGGCACTCAGCTGTAGAAGAGCATCTGGTGCTCATATTGTTGGGGTTGGGGTTCACTCTATGTGCTCTGGAGCTATGTACAATGAAGCCACCTTCTCCTAAGCGTGGTGGCTCCTTACATTGAGTTCTGCTGGATTGTAAGTCTGTGCTCATTAGTTTCTCCTAAGCACTCTGTATATGCCTGCTGCTGGGTGTGACCTTGCAATACAGCATAACATCCAATAATGGGGAGTTATGTGTGGATAAATATGTGTGTCCCTAGCCAATCACTAAGAGGTTCATGGCCAATGGTGCATGCTGGGGAAGGACTTAAATATTCAGTGCTGACCCTGCGAGTGTCTCTTTCCCCCTGGGCCACTTGCCTGGGAAAGGTGCTGTCTGACCAGGCCTGTAGGCTGCAGGTTATCAGGTATACACCCAGTCCAGGTCCGAATCTGTTCCTGGGATGAGGAACAGGGAGGAACTTTGTCTGCTAAAGGTGCCAGAATTGGTCTTTAATCTCGCAGGAAGTCTGATTTTGCCTAGGGAATTCTGTGCTATGTCTACTAACCAGAAAAGGTTCTTCAATACACATCGTTACTGCCCTCTACCCTGTGAAGCTGGGAAGTGGTCGGTGAGTCAGGAGAGCTCAGTACTGTCCTAGATGTCAGTAGCCCTTCACCCTCTGTCCCACTGAGTTGCTTTTAGAATAAAACCTCTAAAAAAATCGTTAAAGTAACTGGCACCCAACTTTACATTCACATGCTACAACCAGAGGTGGAATGTCAGCCCACCCTGCCTCTGAAGTCCCCCACATGCTCCTGGAGGTCAGGAGGGTGCCACATACCAAATAGGTGTCCCTAGTCTGACCATAGGCCAAACACTGTGGATTATGTTCAGGCAGCTGCAATGCCTCCTGACCACTCTCATGTGTACTTATCTATTGAATGCATACACAAATTAGATCAATTGTTTAGAAGACTCAAGTCAGGGGCCAGTACTGCCTGCCAAGTACCTCTTTTTCCAATAGAATTTCAAATATTCAGTCCACCAAGGAAACTCTAAAACAGGTTCTGGAATCCAAAACACATAGAAGTTCTAAAACCTTCGGGTTTTAGTTTTATGTACAATATGCAAATACAGTAAAAGGTAAAGCCAACTGTGTCCATAACAAAAAGTACACCATTTATAAAATATAGTGTATTTTCTTTTGGCTGCACAGTTGTTTTAGTGTATTTCTAGATGTTCAGGCCCCTTCCTGTTTTCTACAAAAACGCTTCACTGACCATAAAAAGAAAATTATGAAACAATGTCTGGTATTTCACACCTATTTATTAGGCATTTAAGAGGTTTGTAACAAGCAAGGCATATCAGTATGTACAGGAATACAATGCAAAGGAAAACAAGTCTTAGAAGATTTCAAAAGCTGACAAGCCCAGTTTCTTTAAAAATGTGAGGATGTATGACAACATGATATACACTGCACACTCTACATGTTGTTCAGGTTAAACATGTATGCAGTCACTAGCTACCAGCAGTCATGACTTCTGGAACAATTAATGTGACTCATGGGACAACACCTCAAGATAAATATACCTGGATGGATTGTTACTGACAAGCAAGCATTTCTGATATGCTTCTTGTAAATAAGTACTGGGTGGTTTGTAGTTCAAGTCATATTTAGAGATCTTTTTGTTGGATCTGAATTAATCTGCAACTAGGTAAGAGTGAGAGCTACAAGGAAATAAACTTTGCAATCAAAGTCTAAAGCCAAAACTTTATTTTCAGTGAATGATGGAATTTACACTGTGGGATATTATATTTTGATATCAGGTCCATGCAGCTGTCAAAATACCAAGACCATGACTGATTGGCTGAAGTCACTGGTCAGCCAACAATTTCCCACACGGCTTCTTTGACTAAAATTGATTGAAAAAATTGACTTTTGTCAAGTCAGGTGGTGCCAGCAGGGCCCCCATGGATCCAATTTTTGCAGATTTAACAGGAAACAGACAAAGGTGTATTGCCAACTTTAGGGAGTTTTAGTCATTCTCTCAAAAGTGCAGTTTTTTGTATTTGTTTGTTTCTTTGGCACTGCAGATTACCAATCATACATCCATTTGAAATCTTCCATGGCTCTGATGCACACTACCCCACATACTCGGGTCACAAGGTTGCCCCGATGCTTAAATAAGGATACAGTTGGAGTTTTGGGATAGCACCCTGTGCAGATGCCCACTAACCTGGGCCTTCAGCTGGACATGGTGCTTCGACCTCCATTACTTCCTCCTGCTTTCCAATAGCAGGATCTGGTTTAAAAGGACAGGTAGGGCTTACAATATTGTACAAACATTGTTTGGTCCCGTCATGGTTGTCCTAGTTACCAGGATAATGGATAGACTAGCCAGCAGTGGCCACCGCTCATTTGTGAACTGTAGGTCACAGATTTCTTAACAACCATTGTCTACCACTACAGAAAACAAATTCTTATTATGTACCTCTGTTGGAGATCACAGGATGTCTCAGCATCTTTCGTCTCTGGTGTTTCCTTTGGCTGATTTGCCATTAAGTATTCCATCTTGTCTTGTAATTCATTATTCTAAACAGAATTGTACAATTGCTCACATCAAAACAGTTTTAGACCTGCATTCACTTGTTCATGTTATCCATACAAAGTAATAAATATGCCTTTCTGCATGCAAGGTTTTGTTTGCAATTATACTAGTCACACTACTTTAGCCGGATTAATACTAAAATATACAAAGTAAAATCAGAAACCGGAAAACTCGACAATGCTTTATAACGTTAATCACTTTTATCCTATAAATAGGTCATTATTGGCAATGCATTCTGAAGCAGTCTAATCTGCCACAATAATTGGCTTGTGTAGCTACAATTAGGAAAGGGAGTCGTAGAGAAATTAAGTCAAATAAAGGCAGCTTATTCTTGTCACACATTACAACAATGCTGCGAATGTTAGATAATGGGCCCAAAACTGGAGTAGTTATGGCAAGAAAACACCATTAAGCCTAAGGCTAGCCATAAACATGTAGATTTTTCTTGTTCAGCCCCACAGGCTGAACATGGGAAACCACTTTATTCCCCCATCTACACTAAACACCATGGATGGAGAAATCTGCACCATTGGCTAATGTATGCAGACAGCTGGCACCTACAGCTTCCTAAATACCAGAACAGTGAATATATCTGATTAGATGCAGTCACTGTTTGGCCAACAATTTTCCACCTGGCTCCTTCAATTCTGAAACTGGTGGTGCCAACAGAGCCATCAACAGCTTGAATTTAGGCCGTTTCAGCAGCAGTTTACTGAAATTTGAGCAGTGTATGGAAGGCTTAAACTTATTGAAAGCAAATTGACCATAAAAACGCTCATTGATGTGACAGATTGGAAGCTACAAATGTCTGCTATTGGTCTGCAAGTGAAGTCATCTTCAGCTAGATCACAAATTCTTCATTGTGACCTGCTTTACTAATATATAGGAAGTAGTGTACCTCATTTATTTATTATTATTATTAATGGGATTTAAACATATTAACAAACCTCTCCTTCCAAAAGTGCTATCCTTTCCAGCAGTTGTTGAATAAGCAAGTCCTTGTAGTGGACCTTTTTCCTTAGAAGCTCGATCTATAATAAATAGAAAAACAGTTTTCAGTAAAGATAGTTTTTTTTTTTTTTTTTTTTTTTTTTTCTCTT
>NW_017306690.1:329533-357791 GCF_000935625.1 Nanorana parkeri | reverse complement strand
TTTTTTTTTTTTTTTTTTTTATTTCACATTGTATTATCAGCTCATGTATACAACTCCATCGTCCTGCAAGTATAAAGCTGGCCATACACCTTACAAATATCTGCAGATTTTCTGTGGTCAGATGGAAAAGGTGCAACAGATTCCTCCATCTACACTTAACTGTGTGTATAGAGTAATCTCCACCTGGGCCAAGCTTCTGTAATCTTGCTAGTCAGCCCCACTGGCTCTCAAAACACCTGAACAATTCCTGCATCCAATCAGATTGTTCTGGTATTTTGACAGCCAGTGGGGCCGACTAGCAAGATACTGAAGCTTGGCGCAGTGGGAGATTCCTCCATCCACACAGTTTAGCGTAGATGGAGGAATCTGTTGTACTTTTTCCATCTGACCACAGAAAATCTGCAGATAATTGTAAGGTGTATGGGCACCTTAAGAGTTGTTGTGCAGTGGATTACAGTAGGATAATAACAAGGCAGATGTGAGTATTTATACTAATTTTATGTTAAATATATTTATTTGATCTAATAATGAACCCATAATTAGATTAAATAAGGAGAGCTTTTAATGTGGAAGTTAACATAGAGCTGCAGGAAAGGAAAGGTTGATTATTAAAGAAGTGCTAACAGCGAAGGACTAGCTGATTTTATGAAAAAGCAGTGGAAACACTCACTTATGAATGTGTTAACTTTCAGAATATTCAGAACTAAAAAAAAATAAAAATGCCCAGTCATTTATAAGGCCATCACGTTAAACGGAACTTTGACATGAAAAACATTTTTGCTTGCTTGCCCACTTTTTGGCGGAAAAGACTCAGTATGCCTTTCCTTGCCTACTTCTAGCATTACCTTTTAAAACGCTGCCTGCTGCACATGGGCAGTATACAATCATGGGAGAAGCATGAGTGCCAGCATGGTGAGACTTTGGTCTATTGATGCAAGGGTCAAGTGTTGGCTGCAGGTAAAGTTTCCCGAAAGATGGCAGGGGCAGCTGTGAAGCACCAAACCGCCATTCAGTGCATGCTTTTTTTATGGGGGGGGTTTGCAATTTAAGTACTGGGCAGACAAAAGGGGGAAAAATTCTTTAAAATGAGCTATTACAATTAAAGAATGGCTAACTTCACCTCTTCAATCATATGCTTTACTTTCTTCTGTTGACAGTGAACCATGTCATCTAGGTGCTTAATTCTCTGCCGTAAACTTGTTGCAGCCTCTTCTAAATTCTGTGTCCTGTAAGAACCAAGGTAGACATATTACTTTACAGTACAAAATTTAACTAGGAGATCACATACTAAAAAGTTTTTCAAGATTTAAACAAGTTTTTTTTGTGGTCATATAGTTTGTAAAAGGCAACCATGTAAGAAATGGCAAATGTCCATAGTGTTAAATAAAATGAACAAGAAATGACATAGCAGGCCCCTTTTTCATAAAGCTGAATGAAAATTTTGATTAGGCCTTTTTTTTTTTTTAGTCTGGCATCACCATCTCCTGCATTCTGCACTTTATCATGTAATGGAAAATATGAAAAAATGAAAAAAAATAATGGGGCATACTGTAGGAGTAGGACTGTAGGAGGTTAGAATTTCAGCCACATAGGCTAAATTAAATTTTCATTCCAGAGAGCCCTGGTATTAGGGTGCCCTATAAACATTCCAGATTGATGTGATACCATACCACTAGCACTTTATTACTTTTCCTTAACTTATCTCTAATAGTAGAAACAATTAATAAAGCTGATAAAGTTACATTTTAGCATCTGTAACAAGCAAATCAACAGGAAATTAGCTGAAACACACTCTGGTTCAATATGGGTCTATATTAATAACAACCACTTACAAACTCATCCACAACTCTGCCCCCAGCTATAGCTTAAACCTTGTCTCAAAGTATCACCGTAACCTTCTCCTCCGCTCTTCCAAACACCTCCTGCTTCCCAGCTCCCTCTTCAACTCCCATGCTCGCCTCCATGACTTCTCTAGAGTCACTCCCATCCTCTGGAACTCTTACCCCAACCTGTCCGTCTATCTCCCACTCTGACTGCCTTTAGGCAATCCCGTAAGACTCATCTCTTCAAGGAAGCTTATCTCACCTCAAACTAACCACTGAACTATCATGTTCTCAAACAATTCATCCCCACACAGCTACCACTTCTTGTTTAACTTGCAATGTCTTCCTTGTATTGTAAAGCGCTGCGCAAACTGTTAGCACTATATAAATCCTGTATAATAATAATAATCTTGTATCTTATAACAGAAATGAATACAAAATTGCCAGACTAAATGAATCCTTTCTAGCATCTGTCTGTAACAATTTCAAGCACATATATATTTACCTTGCTCTCTCTGATGCCGTTATCTCCATTTTAGCATCAAGCCTCTGTATTCGCTCTTCATGGCTTGTTAACTGCACTTGTAGTTGTTCCCTTTCCTATGGAGGGGGACATTTTCATCACATTTACAATACTTATAATTTATATGCATATATTTAAAGCAGAATAGGTATATACTACCAATAAAAAGTATAGATGACTAGGAAATAATCATTCCAGTACCTGCTGCATTCGCTGGACTAACTTGTCAAGTTCTGAAATCTTTGCATCACGTTCTTCTATCTTGGCCTCTGCTACTTGGACCTTCTCACTGGCATCTTCAACAGCCTGTATGTACTGTTTTGTCTGTCTCTTTAAATAAATGCAAACATGTATTTATTGAAAAAGTGCTCAGACTGTTGTCCAGGCTTCAGAATCTGATGTAAACAGAGCTCTGGTGGAGCACCGGAAAATGGGGTGAGATCTGAGGTCTGCTATTATGCACTTAGATACACCAAAACTGCAGTCCGAGATAGCATAAGCTAGTAATAATAGCTCTGCCTCCTATTAGAAATCAATAATGATTGAAAAACAACTGTGTGGTCACCAGCCCCCCCCCCCCCCCCAAAAAAAAACCCAAAACAATTATGATTGGAGCAAACTTCCTGAGATTATCAATATGGTAACATTTAGAGAGAAAGGATATTTCATACACCTATCCATAGCCACACATGTGAAACCATCATCTCCTTCCGTCAACCTTGCACCACAATGAAAGTAGAAAAAAAATCTGTTTGATATACACATTATATGCATATATAACAACAGGCAGGACAGGTAGCATGTATGAATGTTATAATCATTCATTAAACCCTAGTCCATTCCTCACTCACCACATTCTCATTTAGAGGTACATGAATATGAAATGTCAGATTTAGTGATATGCAATGAGCACAGCAACTTGTTTTCTGACACACAATGTCCTCTCAACCTCCTATGTAACAGATTTAAAGGAATCTGAAAATCAAGTCCAGTATCAGCCTGTCAGATACAGATGAGGGGTTAAAATTCAGTGTGGCACACAGCAGCACGTTTTTCAATTCTAGGAGATCTGGAGGAACAAGCCTTTTTAAAATTCTCTTTATAAATAAGACATCAGCATCCTATAATCATTTGAAAATGCAATTCAGACTATATTGTTTAGGAACCTACAATAAGAACTTCTTTTTCTGTATTATATTTAACTTCCTCTTCCTGGAGCTTTTCTTCGTATTGACTGTACAATTTTCTTGTCATCTCTCGCAAGACGTTAGCGTTGGCTTCCTGAGAGGATTCTATCTGTTGAAATAAAAAAATATATATATTTTAAATTTGTATGATAAAGACAAGAGGTTCTTCTTTGAGGTACGGAAGGTTGTATATAAAAGTTTTAATTCTCAAATTTTCTAAAACTGTATCAGTGTGTGTAGATCACTAAAGAAGAACCCCAGGCAAGACTATTATTATCTCTTGCAGTGGGGCTACTGCGCACTACAAGTATTAACTGCCTGTTTTCGTCTAGGTACTGTAATATAATCAGAGATGACTTGTTCTTAGACCGGTCCTTCCAGGCTCACTCCCCCTCCTCTGCAGCGGTCTAAGGATCCTCGAGTCATCACGTTCAATAAACAGTGTATAGGACATGAGGACGCAGAGAGACATACCATTGCTGCAGTGTAGGAGTAGACAGGCTGGAGAGAGCAAGCCAGCTATGAGGATTGGGTGAATATATCTTTTATATTTTACCACTTAGACAAAAACAAGCAGGTAACCCTTGCAATGCAATGCGGGGGTAGCGCCACTGCAAGGGTTAATAAAAGTTTTGCCCGGAGTTCTTCTTTAATTCAAAAGATACAGCATGGCTGACTCAGGGACTAAACTACTGACCTAAAAGCAGATAATAAATAATGGGCTGAACTGAGTGGGATAAATCTACAAGGGGCAACACTGTATCTACTAAGGGCCATATATACTTTATTTCAGAACAGATAATAACATATTGGTAATCAGCCTTGGTTCAGCTAACTGGAGAGATGAATGGCTGATTTTGTTCACTTGGATATAACCCATACATGTATACAAAGACTTAATCCTGCCATACATAGCTTTAATTTTGGCTGAACTGGATGACTTGGCCTGGCATAGCCTGTGGGCACCTTCAATTTTTCAACCGACTTTTGCGACTGCTTGACTGACAATTCAAGGAAAATTGTTGTTATGGCTGTCTGAATACAATAGCCAGCAGGGAAGATTCCTCCATGCACGCTGTTGAGGGGGGAATCATGCGTTAATGTGCGCTGTGATGAGGCAACCTATTCATTTGAATGGGCTGTCAAACCTGCCAAACACACAAAAAAGGTGCAAGCACCATTGTTGGCAATGCAGCACACCACATCGCACACAGTACTGCATGGGATAGTGTGTTCGGGCGCAATTCAGAATGAATGGCACTGTAGCACACCAACAGGCAAAATGCACGTTACAGCAATGGAACAGTTTGAATTCTGCCTTTATTTAGTTGTTGTACAACCTCTGCCTGAGGCAGACTGGTAGCTGAGAAGGTACAGTAGGTACATCTTAAGTCCAACAAAAGAGCATTGCAAACAGTGAAACATACTTAAAAAAACACATTATCAGAAGCTTTGCATGAGCTTGTATTCGGCCTTGGAAAATTGTCTGACAATGTACACTTAAATAATCCTAATGCCCTTTTTCATTTCATTCTTAAAAAAAACTAAAGCCTTTTTTTGGCTTTAGTTCTCTTTTGGGTCACAGGGGGAAAATGTACTAATGTCCTCCTGTGACCTAAAGTCAGCACTTAGCGGGCTACTGTCGAGATACCCCCTGCTCTCTGCACGGAGTAAACCGTGAGCTGAGAGATCAGCAGTTCATGATCACTCAGCTCTTGATCTATAGAGCCACCTTGTGACTCGCTGCAGTGTCTCCACATCGACTAACTATTGGGAAGAGTACATTTTACACTCCCAATACTTCTGCTTTAAACAGACAATCACAGCAACAACTCTGAGCCATGGTCCACATAGTACCACTGTGGTTTACTGTAGGCATTTACCTTGATTTTTAATTGTTGATTTTCTGCTTGTGCAGCTTCCAGCAGCTCCTGTTTTTCTTTTAATTTATCTAAGGACTTGTCAAAGGAATGTTTCAAGCTCTTCACCTCGTCTTTGATACTGCAGTTTTCCAATGTCATATCCACCAGTGTTTTCTGAAACAGACACAAACAATGCTGAATAATAGTTGACTTTAAATTTATGAAACTGGAAGTTTACTATTTGGAATTATACGTACATTTCTTTGTCCACTGAAGTTAAAATCTACACTACACTCAATTGTAACACCATTTTTAAAGTGCGAAGGAGGGGTGTGGAGTCATGGAAAGATCAGAGAAAAGTTATACATCAGTACTTAAAATGACAGCTGTACCTTAACACTAACTATCACTGAATACACCCCCACCCTCCCTAGTTAAACTGTGGTATCCCCTGCCCACCACCTCAGCTGTTAACTTACCTCTGTTGAGAGGTACAGAGCCACAGCCTTCTCCAGGGTTTCCAGCCTGATGGACAAAAACCTCCTCAGCTTGTGCTAGCCACGTCTGCACACTTCATCCACATTGACTTGGATGGTGCCATATACAAACATTAGAGATCCTCAGTATGTATCCCTTTTCAAGTCAATGGGGACTCCAGCACTGAAGAGATTTTTATTACCTCCTGTTGCAAAGCCCAAAATGGCTCTGCAACAGGAGGTAAGTAAACAGTTTGGGGGGAGTTTAGATTAGTGGGAGGTGGGATGGTGGATTTAACAATAGTTAGTAAAAATTCTACCCTACTGCTCTACTCCAACCACTGTAATATTCTCTTCAACAGTCTAGTGGATGGAACACCAACGTAACAAAATGCTTATTCCCGTTTCTCCAAGGAAAAAGGCAGGATGGGCATTTACAAACACAGACTTTTTCTTACACATTGGAAATTTTGTGAGGAATAATGGTCCATAGCACCTTGGCTGCCTAAATATACTTTAATGTGTAGTAAACTAGAATGAAACTGACACACCTAAAAGAATATTTCATTAATTCCTTGCAATGCAAAAAATGGATTCTTCAAAGTATTTTTACATGTATGTTGCCCCAGATTTTACTTCTACAAAAGATACAAAAAACTCTATATCTAGAACTCTGGATAACAAGTTGGCCTTACAAACGTTGTCAGCTAAAAGTCTTTTTTAAATCCCATTGGCTCACATGGGGGCACGTTGGCACATCTGCTGCCCCCTTGTCAGCCAGAGCGTCGCGGGGACACTCTGGCTTGTATCCGGTTTCTGATTGCTGTGATATATTTAGAATATTCATATTCATAATGTGAAAAGGAGGCCTGCTGTCCATTTTTAAAAGGCAATGTTTCCCAAAGTCATCACCTTTTAACTATAATTTTGCTATTAGAACATATGTTTATTGCAGATTCTTCTAGTTGAAGTGATCTGCTTATATGAATCTCACATACCTGTATGTCCACTGAGGAAGCATTTAAAGAGCTATTAACTGAATCAAGACTGTCTATGACAGATGCTTGTTTGTGGGAATGGTGCTCCAATAAGTCTTGCTTTGCTGATGAAACCTGGAATTAAAGGAAACAATTTATACAGAAGACTATATACACTCAATAGTTTGTATTGATGGCTCTTTAAATATATCTACATGTGATGCCCTGTGAACGTTTGGGAATAATGGGCCAAACAAGTAAGGAAATAGGTAATTCTGTGTCAGTTTATAGACTCCTGCTGATGCTTTCAGCTAGGATGATTTACATAAACTAGAACAAAGAAAACTGGAACAAAATGGCAAACAAATTACAGTATCTGAGATTAGGTGTGTATGTGGGGGGGAGGACTCCCGTATTTGTCTCCAGACAGGTTCCTAACAGGTAAAATTCAGTATCCGTGAGATAAGTAGTTATTGCTTACATATTAGCTGTTGCTTAACTGCTCTCTAAAACATGTTACATGATACAATGTACATTTTCTAGCCAATCCCTTTTCCTTCCTAATACACATGAAAATAACACAAATACTTACTTTCATTTCTTGTGTGAGGCGTTTCATTTTCTCTTTCATATCGTCATATTCACCAAACATTTTCTCTCGTATTTTTTCCAGGGTTACTCTCACCTGTAGTAAAATTGGAATATATTGATGTTAGTAATGCTTTTTTTTTTAGATCTGGATAGAGTAGGGAATGGTTAAAGTGACACTAAACTCAGGAGTTAAATCTTAAAAATACATTCAAGACCTTAACTGTTAACAAATGTATCTTATATGTGTATCACTCGGCTGTAGATCCTCAAATCATCTCTGAAAGTAGCCACTGTTCCAAGCTCACTCCTGTGATGGACTACAATCTCATGTTTAGTTTACTAATTTGTAATAAAATTGTAGCCCATATTGAGACTGAGCCGCGACACACAGATTGTTAATAGGGTACTGGAATGTATTTATAAGATTTAACGCCTGTGTTTTGTGTCACTTTAAGACTGTCAGGTTTTACTTACTCCCTGTGTCCAACAAGGAAGATTTCCCTTCACTTTCTACTCCAGAGACATAAGAGGAAGCAAGTGGAAATTGAGACAATGATCCCCATGACAAAATCGAGAGAGTGGCTCTCCCCATCAAGGACACATACAGAAATAAAAATCTATCACAGGTTTTAACATTTCGATAATAGTTGTGGCTTTACATACACTATAAAAGGAGAATTATGAGGTGAGTGATTTTCACTCAGCCTCATAGTTTTAGCCGACCTGTGACAATTAAACTGTCACAAGGCGGCTCAATAGATCGGGGAGTGAACGCATACCATCGCTCACTTCTCGATCTATCCCTGCAGAGAACTGTGACAGTCACTCACGGCTCCCTGCAGGGATTCCCCTCCTCCCCTGTCCGATCCTCCAGCGCCGACTGGCGGAACAGCCGGGGGAGGGGGCGGGTACAGCTGGTTCTGCCTCTAGATAGGCAGATCCAGCTGTCAACCCCGCAGCTGGGTGGATCTCGACAGTAAAGTCGGGATCCGCCCCGGCTGCGGCATCTCAGTATACCGCGAGCTACTGAGCTTTGGGTGACGGGAGGACGCTAGTTTGTGTTCTCCTGTTACTATGGGGAAAAGCCCTAACCCCATAGTTCTCCTTTAAGGGTCTATTTTTAAAGCATTAAATCAATAGTTTCCTATTTTGTTAAATGGAAATATTAATTTTAACGTTCTGCCTGGTACAACTTCACTGCTAATTTTCCCCATATTTGGATAACAATAAACATTTATTTTGTTTGCCTATTTATCATTTTTGCTTAGTTAAGAACCCCTCAAAATCTGGTACAATTCATTATTTTAAATGCAGAGAATCTCCACTGCGTTTTATATAAAGCTATCCATTTTTTACACGTGTGCCACATTTTGCAATGTTTTGCATGTTCTTTCACTAATTGTTTTCTGGCTATTATTCATCATGTTTAATCTGCATTGTGAAATTGCTGCTCTCTTGGTCACTTGTGTCTAAACTGCTGAAAAAACAGGGAAGAATTTGTGTAAAATCATCTACAGACCATTATGTCATTTGCATCATATATTCATTCTACTGGGAGCACACACCGTATACAAAACAGCACAAGATGACATAATGCTTATTTTTCTCTCAAGATGTCAAGGTTGGTTTTTCCTTTAACTAACCAGAAAGAAATGTAAAGATGCTGGAAACTAGAAGAATATCATGCCTCTTAATTCTGTCTAGATTCCAAGAGAATCCTAAACAAGGGCAGACATTACTCTTATTGCTTTAAAGATTGCCCAAGAGCATCCCCGATATCCCTTTAGATGGTTAGACACAACTGATGATTAATCTGCAAGATCTATCATTATACGATATGTAATGAAGTTATTACTTACTGCCTTTTTAAGTGAACCTATAAAACGGGAATGTCAACTTTCCCACATGGTGCATTGTGTGACAGAATTACATATAGACAGCCAGCTGCATTTAGTACTGCAGTCAGCAGGCTAATTTCTGCTGGAAATAGGAGCCTGATATAGATGGAAGACTTTAGAAAAGAGAAATAAATAAGATTTATGTACTTTTAGAGACTCATCACTGTAAGAACACTGAACATTGCTGACGGGTATGAAGAGCAGACACCCAGAAGTGCCTTTAGTATCCTCTGGTTTGCCCAAATGGCAAGCTGTTCTAACTAGCAAAGCTCCCACAATATAGCTTGGCCCATCACTATGTTGGACTGCCTCACTAATGAACAAACTAGAGGATACTTAAAGCTGTGGCAGGTATGCATGTCAGAGTCTTTAAGGCCTCATTCACACCCAACGCAAGAGCAAAATTGTATATTGTGTATATGCGCGTATGTACGTGCGTATATGCCCGTATTTATATGCATATACGTGCGTATATGCGTGCACTATATGCAATCCCAGAATGCATCACTCGTAATGGAATTTTTTATGTGCTGCAAGCATGTACGCGCGTATATGCGAGTAAACACGCGTATGTGCACATAAATATGCAGCAATATGCTGCCCGGACGCATCTCTGTTCCATTCTGGTTTTGCGCATATATACGCTACGCAAATATACGGCTCCATAAGTGGCTATGTGTATGGAGCCATTTATTTGCATGTGTTGCATATAGTACAATACGCACGTACGCGCAGATACGCGCGGCAGTTTGAATGAGGCCTTAAAGTAAATCCCCTACTGAGCTAAAGTTGCCAAACTGACAGCAGTCCCTAATGACAGTCTTTCCTAAATGGTTATACGTGGGCTTACAAAGAAGAGTCTGAGGGCAATTTGTGCATAGATTTTATTCCTGCATTTAAGTCAATATGATTGTATGGCAAACACATGGTAAATGCATGACAATGACATCCCATATACCCATATCTGTTAGGCCTAATTCTAAAATCCTCTTCTGTTGTATGACTGGATATTCTGCATTGTGCAACACTCTGCTGAAATAGGCCTCACATTGTCTCCTAATTCGGAGATTGTTCAAATACCATGTCTGCCTACTGTCCAATGAGGCTCAACAACCAATATAGACTTGTAGCCAAGGAGCAGTCCCCCACCTCCATCCTGACTTTCTTGCCACAGTGTAGCAGCTTAAAACATACCTATCCTAATTAACCCATTGCTCTAGGTCTTAGTAGCACTGGTTACCGGATCTCAGCCAAAAGGAAAGATCGCTCTTCAAGCAGAGACACTGAATTGCTGGTTCTGGGTGAACATCAGTACCCTAAGCCCGTAACTGAGAATAAGTGACCAGTGCCTTAGCATTTGATCACCTTAAGGATAAATATTTCCCCATTTCTTATACCATATATAAATATACTGGCGTGATAAAGTCAGGATGTGAGGTTGGTATTAATCTTTAGGTCTACTCTAAGGTATACATAGCCATAGCTCAAATTATATTTAGAAGATCAGGAACTGGACTAGGAAAGGGATTTACACCAAAACTCATAATAATTTAGGATTATAGAGCTTGAATTAGCTTAATCAGTATGTACGGCAGATAGGCATGTAGGGTACACAGGTAGGATATATCATAACACATAAATATTCCGGTGGTCCGTGAAATGCAGAAGGATAGCAAATGGTATCTGAACACTGTAGCTTATAGCACTGACCAAACTTTGGAAATGCCAACCATTCTAAGCATAAAACGCTGACAAAAATGTTAACTTACATCTTTAATGTAGTTCATCTCTTCTTTCAGCTGATGGGAAGACCATTCATAAACAACAACCTCATTCTGATGATTGTTTTCAGCCCTTTGCACAACTCCATAAACTACACCATGGGGAGGCGTTCCAGAAGATGGAGTCCTTCTAGGAACAGTGTAAAGGTGCTGTAAGGTAAAAAAAAAAAAATAGAATCTAGTATACTTTATATTTTTATATTCCTTTACCATTCTTTCCTTTCTGATCATCTTTCTTAGTTCAGGTATGATTTTCACCTAATACTGCTAATACTGCATAAACTATATGATACTATGTAATTTATATGCATACATTTTCCTTTTACTGAGAAATACCAAAATATGATGATTCTATCTTCTTGTTGCTTATATTCTCTGCCAACACTAGCAGGGTTATTCATGAAAGGGTGAAGAGTTTGGGGAAGGCAGGACAGGAAACGTGAACAACTTAGGCAAAAATAGCTGATTTGGTAAAATCCTCCAATTCAGCTCACTTTCCAGTTCAGCTATGTTGTCCTAGATTGTCCACTTATCCTGCCCTCTCCAAACTCTTCACCCTTTTGTGAATAACCCTATAAGTGTTGGCCTCATTTACTACAAAGTAGAAGACAACCAATGGATGTCTCCAAGGCAGAGATTGTAGGATAAGTAAAGTTTGTATATGTTGTCCAAAGTTGTCCAGGTCTTCAGTATTTAAAGCAGGCTTTTCACTTAATGCAAGGTCTGCTTATTCAGTGAAGGTCCCTTCCCTATCTTATTTCACTCCACTAAACTGACAAAAAAAGCCTGTTATGGAAAAAGAAGTTAATATACTACTTTTTACCCAACTTCTGTACTGTAAGGGGTGACATCATTATCCTTCTGATGAGAACCCAGGGTTCTCCGGTGTACTACGACCTCATAACATGCTACTACGGCACAGCACTTTAGCATCTTCTTGAAAGATTCTGCTCTGCATTTACTGGAAGGATGGTGACAATACCCTCGTCTAGGCATTCCCAGCAAATTTAGATTGGGTAGAGACAGGGGCATATCTGCCGCGAGGCAAACAAGGTGTTTGCCTCGGGCGCCAGATTCCAAGGGAGAGGCAAAAATGCCGGGGTCTCAATGTACCGGTCCGCGGATCACTTGTGGCCCCCGAGCCGGTACTTTGTGACCCGCAGCCAGCTCAGAAGTCAGGTACGCGGTCACGGACTGCATGCCTGACTTACTGGAGCAGCTACACGGTCTGCATCTCTATCGGATGCAGACCGTGTAGCTGAGTCTGAGCCGGCACTCTTGGGCTTTGTCGGGTCTCAGGGGGGCTTTGTCGGGTCTTAGGGGGGCTTTGCAGGATCCATAGTGTGTTCTGCAGCCTGCAAAGCTCACCAAAGATCCTGCAGGATCTGTGGGGGCATTGCCGGGTCTCAGGGGGCATTGCCGGGTTTCAGGGGGCATTGCAGGATCTGTGGTGGGCTTTGCAGAATCCATAGGGGGCTCTGCAGCCTGCAAAGCCCACCACAAACCCTGCAGAGCCCACCTGAGACCACAGTCGGGTGGGGTAAATTTAGTGTGGGGGGGGCGCCGCGTTTTGCCTTGCCTAGGGCAGCCCCAAACCAGAATACACCACTGGGTAGAGGGCCATTACTGAATAAGCGGACCTTGCTATTTAGGTGCAAGGCCCACCTAAACCCACCCAGCACAGGATGTCAAAGTCTGCTCCAGACAGGCAATACACATTTTACATGAATACAAGTATCTCCAAGCACTGATATTGCTCTGAATGCTTTATTCTTTAAAATGCTGAATGCAACATTTGTTTCCAGCAGTGAGAGTAGTATCATTAATTATTGGCACCTGCATGTAGCAGAGAGAGAGATTATGTCAACATATAAACTGTTTGGGAGCGGTAAGAATAGGAATGCTCAGACAGCCCCAGTCCACTACAAAAAGTCTTTAGATAACGTTTACACCAAAGATGCCCTATGCACATTCCAGTCACAACTACAACTGGTATCTGGGTTTAAATACGTTAATAATGCACTTTATGATGTGGAAAAATAGCATTGCTGTATTTACTATAATGGCACTCTTGGGTCATTAAAGGGTAAGGTGTAGAGCTCCAAGCCTTAAAAAGGAGAACTATGGGGTTAAGGCTTTTCCCCATAGTTCTCCTTAGAGTAACGGGAGGACACAAACTAGCATCCTCCCGCCACCCTAGGCTCAGTATACCGCGTCCTGTAGCTTGAGGTATACTGAGACGCCGCAGCTGAAGCGGATCCCGACGATTATGTCTGGATCCGCCCAGCTGCGTGACTGACAGTTGGCTCTGCCTACCTAGAGGCAGAGCCAGCTGTACCCGCCCCCACCCCCGTCCGTTCCGCCAGTTTGCGCTGGCGGATCGGAGCGGGGGAATCCAGCCCCTCCCCTGTCACGGCAGAGACCCGTGACAGGATCGAGAGGTGAGCGACCCCCGGTATGTGTTCGCTCACCTCCCGATCTACTGAGCCGACCTGTGACAGTCTCATTTTCACAGGTCGGCTAGAACTATGAGGTGAGTGAAAAGCACTCACCTCATAGTTCTCCTTTAAAGATTTTGATAACATTGTACTATATATTTCTTCCCAGTTCTGAACATTTGTGGCTAATGAATGAGAACTAGGGGAAAGGAGGTGCAAGGGATGCTGAGAGCATAATATTCATTATTGTTCAAGAAAAATGAACTCATCTTTAGTTTATTTTGTTTAGTGGTTTGTTTAGTGGTTTGCAAAATAAAAAAGTAGCTTTGCATATAAAGCAGATTGCATGCTGCCACCAACAGCACATTCTACCAAAAGCTTTTACTAACTTAATCACATGACACCAGGGCGGAGTTTGTACAAAGGGTCTCATCATTCAGGTGTGTCGGTCAGCATGCTATCTAGTTACAGACCAGATTATAGGTATACAACAACAATGCACAGTATCCATCTTACAAGGGTTGGTGGCTCAGATGGAGTTCTTTCAGATATATAGCCATTTCTTTTCCTCCTCCTGTCAGCTGTGTTTTTAATATCAACCTTAAAAAATAAAAAAAGAGAGACGTGTTATGTAATGCACAATTAAATTTGATTGCAACAGTGCTGACAATGAAAACACATATCTGGGTACTATGGATCACTGATTTTTTACACACAGTTACAGAACATAATGCATTCTATCCTGTAGTAATCAGCACTACAACCACTAAATGAGTAATGCAGATGAATATTACATATGAGGAACAATGGACACAGAGGGATTTGCGCCTGGTCATGACAGATGGTGGAATAATCAGATACATATAATAGTACATTATGTTCTGTCCACCTTCTCAGCCCAGTTCCTCACAAGACAAGGGTGTGTGAAGGCCTGTGTTCCAGACTGAAGGCGGCCTGACGATCCAGTTCATCTTTTGTCTAGCATCCTGCGGAACAGTGACAATAATAAACATGCACACTATTCCATTCTTTAAAATGTATTATTTTCTAGAACACAGTGCTGGCCATATAAGTGTATGTGTTTGCAGATATTGCACACAGTTTGGAAATACAGCTGGACACTCAGACAAGCTAACATAAAATAAAGAATAACAGCAAAAAGAACATAGGCCAATGTCAAAATGAGGGAGTGTCTGTGTTTAGGCTTAACATTTACAAAATACTACATTGTTTGTTCAAAGATAAAACAATTGCTTAATCCAGTGCTGATCTGCCAACACAAGCATTATTTTCTTTCTGTCAATTCTGTCACTCTGTAGAGCTTGTTCATTTTCACACTCTCCTATACACAATATTGCACTGTCCTATACGCAAATATTTCAAAGGCTAGTTAAAGGGAATGTACATAGTTTTTCTTTCTAGATTTCCTTTTTATTATGAATAAGTGTTACAAATAATATTCCTTAACTGTTTGAATTTTCAAACAAATATGAAATATTGCATACAAACATTTGGTGTTTGTTTTCATATTCTGGAGCTCTTGGCTCCTTTTTACATGGTTCCAGGCTCTCCTTGTTTGCCTTTGCTTTACTGCTCTCTCTTTATAAAAGCCAGAGTGCTCTGAGAATACTAAGTTATAATTGCACCTTGTATTAAATGTTTAAAGTGACCCTTTAAAAAAAAAGATCCCATCTATACTCACCTTACCAGTGGCCCATGTCTGGAAACACATCTACATCACTGGCTGCTACAAGTATTCAACCTTTCCAGGTGGGTCAAATACCTGTCTTCCCCCGGATGATGTGGTTCCTCCCACAGGCATGTATGTAGTGACATATAAACAGGCAGAAGGAATCACTATGTGTGGCGGGAGGAGCAAATGTTCACACATCCAGTAATGTGCTTCTTTTACAAGACTTGCCTTCAGATAAAAACATAAATTTAAGTACTTACAAACTTAAATAAAATAATGACCCCAAATCATTATAATTTATGGGAAGTAAAAAGTCCTGACTAAGGCGTTACAGGGTGCATTTCTATACTGTCTGTTCTGAGAGATACAAATATATTTAAAAAATGAATTCAAAAGTTACTTTCAGTAATAATTTAAATTTTTCAGGTAATGTATTTCCAAATATAAATGGTGAGACATTGCTTTCCCGTGTCCCTTTGTCAGTGTATATTTTGTTAATGTAAAATAGTCAACATGGTGCTTACCACACTAAAATTGTACGTATGACGTCTTTTTAAATAAAAGCCTTAAAATTCAGAACTCTTCTTTTATTAGGCAAAGCAAGCAAGCAATATTTACATATACTGTATACACACACACACACACACACACACACACACACACTTAATCCTAGCATTACTCAATGAACACAACAGCAGAAGCCAGTAAAATAAAAAATTGCTAGTAAATAGAGATTTTTGGCAGAAGCCAAAATGCAAAGCCTCTTCCTCTTTCCCACAGCACTGTACAGTGCATGCATCTCTAAGATGCCATGAATGGGCTGATTGCCAGGGAGGATCATCGGTGGCCATCCAACAGCCAAAGAGGTCTTCAGGGAACCTGGCAGTGTCAGTGGTGGAGATGGCTGAGGACCGAAGATTGATCCAACAGCACTGGAGAAGGGCACACTTGTAAGGTAAGTTTATCCAAAAAAACGAACATTTACAAAGTGGTTTAATTCTGCTTTAAAACATTAATATAACACATGCACCTTGAAAACTATATAGCACCATGTTTGACTTCTGTCCACACTTCGATTGTCTAGCAGTCATCATTGTAGAACTGTTGGCTATTAACAGCCACAACATGCAACTCAAGGTGTCGCTCAGCCCCCCTCAAGCTATCTATGTCCTGTGATTGCATAGCCTGACCGGAAACTACTTAAGTACACTCATTTTTGCATGATGCTGGCAAAGATGTAGGTATCATGAGGGGTATTTTACCATAAGGTACAATAGCCAGCTGGTGATAGCTGGTAGTTTTCCAATAATGATTGCTGGACAACTAAAGTGCAGATGTTAAACATGGTACTATGCATTTATTAAGGCACATGACCTCTGAACTCTGCATTGCATAATATTGACGTGTGTTACTTACTACTGGCCTCAGAACTCTGCATTACTTACACGGATACCTTGGGTTTAGTGTAATGCTATAGTGTGAACCAGCCCTCAATGTATTTTTAAATAGTAGTGTAATTACGTAAATTTGTCTTGATATCAGCTTACCATATCTGCTGTACTACAGCACTAAGGAAGTGAGAGAGAGATGATCTACACTAGTAGTAATCCAGATTCTGCTACATGGAGTAATGACTCATCAGTGTGCTGTACTTCCTTCACTGACCAGTAAGCAGGTTGGGGTTGGCGCTTTTAACCAAGCTGTATTGCTACTACAGTGATAGTAAAGGGTTTGGCTGCCCTGTCTAGCAGGATTGCATGGATCATAAGACTTGCTAAACGGAAATCCTTTTGGCACACAAAAGTTCCCATACATGTATTCACTTGTGTGTTTAGCGGTTTGCCTGGAATTTAGGTATAATGTGAATTGTGTATAGCAATGTTGGAAGACTAAGTCCTCTTTTGAACAAAAGATAATTTGATGGTCATTTGATGAACAAATAGTTTGTGAATAAAGCTTATTATACTATGTGCACATGCACCTTAAAATGTGAAACATACAGGTCAGTTATATATAGATGTAAGAATAGATATGGCAGCCCCACTGTATTTATTCTAGCTAACTGCCAGTAATCACTTTAGAAATGCAAATTACAGAAACATACTTTGTTTATGTGTGGTAGCATATACAGTATATCATCTGACATGATTACAACATCAGCTAGTTATCTCCAGGAAGACACATAATGAACCAGATGACCTGGGTTATAAAAAGATACCCAGGGAAACATGGTACTTACAAGGCAAAGTGGTGTAAAATTATGTGGTAGAATCTGCTGCTTCCTATGGAAAATTGTAACCAAGGCTCATTCGCCTTCATATTTATAGGTTGAAACTCATATAGAAGGCAACAAGTAAGGTATTTACTTATTCACTGAGGCACCCCAACACTTGACTTAATTGTCTAAACAGGCAGGCCTCAACAATCCGCTGGTAAGTGTCCACCCCCTCCCTCCAATGCACATGCACTGCAGTTTCTAATAATTTCAGTAGCAGGCCATATAATATTTGAAGATGGTCCTTCCACTGAAATTAATAGAAACTACAGCACATATGTTCAGGAGGGGCATGGCCTGGCTGGGCAGATTTGGAAGAAAATACACACAGTGAGATTCACCAGAGCCTTTACGTTCAGGTAAGTATATACTGTTATGGAAATGTTCACCATGGGAAGAGAGAGACGAGACTTCGAAAGAAAGAAAGCCTCTGTCAGGATTTTATTGTTGTCTATGTCCCTGCAAGGGAGATTTGTCCAATAGTCACTGGAACAGAAAGTGATGGGAAATCCAAAATTTCCTATCACTAAAATAGCAAGTAAATGGAAAGCATCCATCCCAGTCTGGACACTATCTGCAAGGAGTTTGTATGTTCTTCCTGTGCTTGCATAGGTCTCCTACGGGTACTACGGTTTCCTCCCATACTCCAAAGACATGCTGGAAGGTTAATTGGCCCTGTATGCGTGTACAATAGGGACCTTAGATTTAAGCTCCTTGAAGACAGGGACTGATGTGAATGTGCAGTATGTAAACTGCTGCATAAAATTCTCAGCATGGGCACTATGAAGATATTGAAGCATATTGTATATTACCATATCACTAAGCATACAAGGAATATAACCTGTTTTTACTGTGCGCAGTATCTACCACACTGATTATGCAGTTAAATCTTTATGTTCATAGTATTGCTCTGCCTTAAATCAAGGCTTACTTTGCAACGTAATTTAAAGTCGTTTACTTGATAGATGCGCAAGCAGAATTACTACAGCACATTTCATAATAACGATAATAGCAATATTGAAGATGATGACGATGCACTATAACTAATGTTGATAATTATAGTCTATAAATATTGCTTCAAAAACACACATGGAATATAGTACTGAGTCATAGTGCATACGTACAAGTGACAGAGAACCCAGTGCAACCATGATGACAAAAGCTCCACAATCCCATGTAAATGTTACATAATGCCCATAATATAGCCATCAACATAGTATTTATAGAAATAATATCAGACTTCCCTCTTACATAAACTAGGCATGAAGTACAAGCCCAGTGCATGCACTGCTCATACATATTATAAAATTACAGAGGAACTGTACCAAATTATTGTTCTTATATACATCTCTGGTTGTCCCATTTACCTTGAGAAAATGTGTGGTTAGCTGTGAAACAATCATTGTTTTGGGGTTTATTTAAAGTTGGTTATTGAATGTCTGTGACTTGGAATGAAGATTATCTTACTGTACAGGGGTGAGTAGAACCTGAATTACTTTGGAATTGTTAAAGCAGAACTCCAGGCACACATTTTTTGGAAAGCCAATTACCAGGTGTTCTGTGAATGGGCAAGGAGAGGGTGGCAGGGCAGATAAACCACTCTATCAGTTCCATGTATGGGATCCACGGGGCCATGCCATCCGGTACAATAGGTGTACCGGCCACTATATCACCATGATTGGCTCCTTTATATCTGTACAGGTTCCCCGCTGGTGTATCCATAATTGGAGAGATCACTGGTGGCTGGGTGTATGGTGGATCCCCTTTTTTGGCTTGGGTTTGGATTTTTCTTCCTTCTTTTCAGCAGGCATTCTGGAGAGGACTGCTTCGAAACCAGCACATATATTGCTTCAAAACCCTAGATACACCTGAGGAAGTGGATCGTTTCTGCAAAATGCATAAAGTGTATTCCGTCCAAACATACCCGGCTGATCAATTCAGTGTGATGCACGTATTCCAGAAAATTATTTACTAGGAATGTAATATGAAAACTGAATTTGGATGGTTTAGGAAAGGAAACTTCTAAGAAGGCTAATCGCTGCCGTCTATGGGGCCATTGGAAAGACCCATGTATGAAGTGGCAATCCTATACTGACATTGTGTGGTGACTTCCTTGTCTTATGATAGTATTTCTCTGTTCAGGTTTTCTGTCTCAGCTGAGTTTCTTTGCCTGTGAAAGCTGCTGATACAGTGCTTAGTTAGATGATAGCATCTCTGGAGTAAAATTTGTACGCGTTCCAGCATATTTAGCCTCTAAGAAAATATGCCAGAGCTTGAGGCCCTGGGAAACCTCTGTATGAAAGATATCCATGAGAAAATCTGTAATATCTTATTAAAAATAAAAAAAAAGGTAAGTATTTTGTTATACAAAAATGTGTTGATAATTGCATACAACAATCCAAAGTAAAGTTTGCAGAACAGAATCAATTGTTAAGCATCCGGAATCATATGTTGCATGAAGAAACCAACAAGAATGATACATGGTTTATCTAAAACTATAAGAGAAGGTAAATGCAATACACCACACTGTAAGGCCTTATTCACACCAAGCGCAGAGCAGGTGCAGAGCAGATCAGTTGCAGACCGGATCAAAACTGCGTCCAATGTATTCCAATGGTATTTTTTGCTCCAGTTCACATCGCAGCGTGCAGTTCCAGAGCAGGTGAAAAAACTGCAGCAAGCCCTATTTTACCTCCTCTGGATCTGCAAACGCATCAAAAATGCCTGGAACGCACTGAAAACCTATTTGAAACATAATTTTTTTTTTTGCCAAAAAACGCATCAAAAACGCATCTTAAAGACTAGCGTGCGTGTGCAGAAACCTGACCGGATCTACTCTGCATTTGGTGTGAACAAGGCCTTAGGTGCAGGAGGAGCTGTGCTCTCCTCCTATCACCTTCCACTATACCACCAATGGACAGTTGTTTGTTCATTTCTTGGCACTCTTACCTTTTCAACCAGTGGTGGATTGGGTTGTCCAAATGTTTATGTTGAGTATCTAGCTGGCCCATGTGTGGTGGAGCCTCTTTGTTGGTCCAGTTACTGCCCTCCCAATTTTAGCAGATTTTTGCAATATGTTGGCTCAGCGAGGAAGCAGATGAATTCCCTCAAAACATGTAGAGTACAGCCTTCTCTGACGACATTTTGTTATATTTATGTCAAGTGCGGAGCACCTTTGAATGGTTTGACATAAAATTTGAATATATATGTATCAATCAGAGGGGGCTACCTGGGGTGTTAATGTTAGTGCATTTATGAATGCATTTATGAGCCATTACTACTAACTTTATTGTTTTATGCTTTCTTGACTATTTGAATTTTATATTTGTGTATGTAAATAATATAATTATGTTTTAGTTTAAGCATTGCACGTGTGGGTACCTAAAATGTCTGTCAATTTCTTTGTTTAAGGTGAATGCAATAGGCTAAGAAAATAAACATTGGGATATTTAAAACTATGTTGCCCATCTCTTCATTTGTAGGACATTGCTTTCAGTTGAGATAGTTGTCAAGACGTTAAATCTCTTGCTAACAAGCAATTAAAATGTCATGTATAAATTAATATTTAATGGTATTGGTGGTATGCCAGGACCTGGACAAAACAGAGCAGGCCGATGGTGGGCACACTTTGGCATCTATACCTTGGGTGATAGTGACATTGTCCCTATATGCTGAAAGAGAGAAATAAGTAGAGATGTAGGGTTTGTTGTGTGTACATATGACTGTCTGAATTGAGGTAGAACAAAGTTGATGTCATTTTTTTGGGAGACAGTCAGGGCATCCATTTTTGGTATCGGTTTTTACATGGAAACAGGGACATTTAGGACTAGGTTGCCCTGCAGATGTCATTTACTTGCACTCAAATACAAAGCCCATTTTACAAACCACAGATATCACAACACTACTGTCACAGGATTATTCCATGAACAGGAATTTACACAACTCTACACCACTTCTAGGATTTGTGTTTTTTCAGTGATATAATTCCCTCTATATAATAATGAAGAATTGGTTTGTGTAGGCTGGGTGATCCCAGAAATTATTTAACCCCCTACCCTGCTCCACCTCCAACCTTCAGTTCCTTCCTAGTAATTCACTCTCCACTGGAGGCATAGAAAGTGACATTACCTTATTCTTAAAGCCTATTTGTGGGGGAAAACACCTACCCTTGCTACCCTAAGGCTACCCCAAGTGTTAGTTGCTTGTTTATGTCTAGGGGTATGTTGAAGAGAACTTTACTTACCTGTTCCCTGCCCACAACAGTTGGCACTCACCTCTCTCCTCTATTCTCTGGATGGTGGACTATCCCTCAGCATCCACACAACTAATGTAAGGCTATGCTTTGCATGTAATGATGTCAGTGCGCCTCTGACTGCCAGTGTGAAGGGGATGAGAGGCTGTGGGCACTGGCCTTAAAGCCTGTGGTAGTGGGGATCTGGTAAGCAAAAGTCCCTTACTTTTTTTTACCTGGAAATTGGAGCTAGGCTTTAAATACTATGAGGGATTTTATATACACACACACATATGTATATGTATGTAACAGACTTACTTAACTTCCAGATGTCTTTCTTGTATTACTCATGAGAAAATGATGGCAGTAATGATGACACATTTATAGATGATGAGTTCATAGTCTACTCATTTAAGTAGTTAAGTTACGGTAATTTTTCTATAATTACATAACTTGCCTAACAAGTCCATGAGATCCTTCAGAGCTATTATGGTATAGGTAATATTCCTAGAGTATCTACATGTATTTATATATGTAGATGAATGTTTCTCTTTTCTTTCCTAGTCTTCTGGCAGTGGCCATGTTAACTAAGGGCAGATTACTATCTCTCCATTAACTTCCTTGAACTCTGGCACATGTGACTAAACATGTGACCATGCACATCATCTCAGGGGAAGAAAATGCCTTTCCCTGCGATCTCATGAGATTACAGATGAGATTTCCCAGCAATGCTCTGCTGATGTAACCTTCCCAGGATGCAACGCTTGGGCACATTACATCATTTGTGCCAGACGTGGACCAGGAAGTAGATAAACTCTATTTGTACGTAAATGAAAAACAAGTTTGTTTAACTAATGAATATAAGATGTTTTCAAATCTGCATGTAGAGCTGCATGCTGATGTGATTTTTAGTACAAAGGGTAAAGGTCCACTTTAAGCTTACATTTTCCATAGGAAAACTGCATCAAAATGTATCATATGTGATAACTACTATATAGTTTTCATGATATGCCACATACAGATTTACACCCTGTACACCCATCTGTATGTCACATAAATCAGCTACCTTACTTACTGGGCAATCATTCTAAAGCTTCCCACACACCAATTCGATTTTTCATTAGATATGATCAGATAGATTAATGAAATTTGCTAATAGCTATGTAATGTGACGGCCCACCTGAATGCATATAAATTTAGGGAAAGGATTAGTTAAGCCCTTACAAAGCCTAATTGTTTAAATATGCTGACTTTTGCCACATCTTGTACTGTGGGTCACTGTACAGAAAGCATAAAATGCATATATAGTGTACATGTATAAGCGGAATTAATATGTACATAAAACAATTATATTAACCAAATCGATTTTAAAAAATGTTAACAGTTAAGAACATTAATATTGCATTACGAGTAGGGATGTCCCTATACCGATACCAGCATCGGTATAGGGACCGATACAGGGCATTTTCACAAGTGCTTGTGAAAATGCCCCGATACATAGCGCCGATGCTTGTGCAGGGCTGTTGAATTCATATCGCCCTACGCGCTGGCAGTGCCATTATTTTCTAATGGCACTCCATTTGCGCCAGGCAGATCGCAATACCGCCCGGGCGGTCCCACACGATCGCGGTTGAAAACATGAATAGGTTCAATGATCCCAGAGGCAGATGCATGATCAGATTTGTAGTTTCACTACAGCTGTGTGAAAGCAAATATAAATGTTTTATTGTTCTAAAACCATCTTAAATTAAAGTTCTTCATAATCATAAAGAAATTAGTCTAAAATCATTCGTCTGTATTGGGGTTTTTTTAAATGTCACCTGTCCCTTTAAAAAAAAGTATCGGTAATTGGTATCTGCAAGTACATGAGGGGAAGTACTTGTACTTGGTCTTGAAAAAGTGGTATCGGGGCATCCCTAATTATGAGTTTCACTTACATAACATTTGGATGACAGATTCCACTTAAAGTGCGACCCTAGGCAAACAGGGATATAGGTAAAAACTAAATTGGGTGCCCAGTGAGCAGACAGAAGACAGGAAGCTGCAAGACATTTTTTTTTACCATACATTAAAAAAAAAAAATGTTATTATTAAATAAGCAAAACTGTTGTCCAGAACGTTATACAACAAAAAAAGTTCTTACTGCAATACTCACCTCCTCCCCGATGCTGTGCCTCACAGAGATCCTTGAAGGGGAGTTGCAAGATGGCAGTGCAGAAGCAGATCGGGGCAAGAAGATCTTCGGCTGTAAGGAAGACAATGCTGGATTCCATGGACTAGTAAGTATGTTTTTTTTTTAATTATAATACAGGAACTATTAATAGAGAAATGGGTGTAGGTAGATGGAGCTAACTGGATTTAAAAATATTTTTTTTTATCTACCTCAGCTCAAGTAATAGAATTGATTCCAAAAGAGACAATTTAACAGAATGGGCAGCACCCTTTATAACAATTGTTTTTCTTTTTATGTTACTCCTTTAAATCATACTAACTCTCATGCAAATACCTGGCCAAGATCAGGGTGGATTCACTCCTTTTCTGTATTGCTGTATAATAGGGAACCTACTATGTTTGCACAATGATAAGATACGGTATGAAAAGGACATACCAGCCATTGGCAAACACAAGTGTATCTTCACTTAACCTGCACTGAAAAGTTAGTTATATACTGCACTTTGTGAACACTTCATATAAGAGAGTAGAACTGTGCTAAAACAAAACACTGTGGTTTCATTTTGTTCTAAGTTGCTCAGAAAACTATTGTTCCTTGTGGATTTCCTTCTTTCAAGCCAACCGCTTTTCCACTCTCTGCTAGCCAACAGCCCTGATCTTCATCTTGGACCTAACTATGCTCCTGTCTCCTGCCTTATCTACTGCCTGCTCGTTGCCGACCTGGATCACTTTACCACCCTCTGCTAGCCACGTGCCCTGATCTTCTGCTAGGACCCAACCACACATTTGTCTTCTGCCTTATGTCGACCATGTCTTGGACTATTGTCTCCTCCAACTGAGACCTTTTGCCCTCGCTCACCCCTTGGTAGGGCGATCCTGGCTGCCACTACCTGGTACCAGGAAGCAGCTATACCCATCTCCACCATTAGGAGCTCTAATGAAGTTCGGCTGGTGCTCAGATTCCGTGCCTTGGGTGATCTCATGTCATCTTCCAGGGTGTCCCCTTAACAGCTTTCCCTTGCCTGCAGTAGGCTAATGACACAATCTCTGCCGTAGGCTAATGACAATCTCTGCCTAGGATTGACTGGGGAAGACGCTGTCACTAACCTAAAAAGTTACTGCCGTAGGCTAATGACAATCTCTGCCTAGGATTGACTGGGGGAGATGCTGTCACTAACCTAAAAAGTTACAGGTAAAGGCACTGAAAAACCATTTATTTTAAATGCATAGTTGCAGTGTTTTTCTTTTCCATAGATGAAAATTGCAACGTCCCTTAGAATTTGCTAGAATATTTGAATATTACAGGAGAGTGAAATTTCCCTAGCACAGCCCCCTCCCTTCAGCACCCTATGGCATACACCTCTCCTGTGAATATCTAATTACTTTCTGTGCTGGCCCAGTGTCTCCACCCCTTACATCCCTACATAATCTTATACGTAGCTGCCGGGGAACGAGCAATGTGGAATACTATAAAGTTAAACTTGAGCAGTTTGTCCCAGGGCTTTCGAAGGTCTATACAAGGAAGGCTTTGACAGGTAAATAACCCTTATAAACATGCTGAGAGGTCCATTTTAAGGGGCTCTTGTGAGTATTTTAAAAACCTGAAAACCAACCCTCCCTACAAAGAAAGCAGTGAAAGCTTACCTCTCTCACTGCCCACACCTCTTAACTCCTCATGCTAGGTTGAAGAAAGTAGTTTGCTTAAGGATCTTCACCATGTGGCACTCTTCCAGGTGGGTCAAATGACTGATTCCCCACTGTGCGTTGTGGTTCCCTCTGCCACCCCTACATCGCTATTGTGCCCAGTAGTAACGTAGGGGCTAGTGGAGGAATCCACAGAGTGCAGCAGGGGATGCCAGAATCCCAGTTTCCCTCACATTTCAGGTCTGCAGAATGGTGTCACTGTATCATGGCAGCCATTAATGAAGAGGAGCAAATCTGTATAGATTGTCATTCCAGCATGAAAGAAATGTACTGCTACACTTCAGTAATGTCAGTGTGTCAGGGGTTACAGTCTTCACATTCTTGTCCCTAGCTTAACTCTTCTTATCTACACAATTGTTCCACTCACCAACCTCTTTCCTATAAATGATTATTAGCCAGCAGCCACACAAAGGCAGCCAGCAGCCACACAAAGGCAGAATTTTTACATACCAAAAATAATTTCAGTTTATTCATTCAACAAAATCACTATATCTGTGATGGCAACCAATGTTGGGGGGGAAATCGAGCCACTGTAATGTAAAGGTGTCTAAAGGCGTAAAGGTGTCTATCATGAACGGAACAGTCATGTCCTACCTCCCTTTTGGTTGATTCATAGGGACAGGGAAGCCAATAGCAGCTGTAAGCATTCTTAAAAGGGACCCTGTCACCAGAACATTTATTTCAACAAAAACCTTCCCATATGCATTCAACATATTTTGAATGTTATTTACCTGTAAAACCTCCCTTGTGTAAATAAACATGCAAAAGTCCTGAGGCTGTAGATGGGTACCACCATCTTGGATGTGATGTCAGCAGCCCATGCAGACTCAGAGTTGTCACTCAAGTTCCACTCTGTAATATTCCCATTCACTCACAAGGAATCTACATGTAGGGAGGTGTAGGGAGGTGAAGGGAGGGGTGGATGATCTGCGCCAGCACAGAGAATATTTAGAAGCCCAGGAAAGGAGAGGGCTATGACGCACAAGAAGGGAGGGGGCTAGGGAATTCACTTGTCAAATTTTCCAGCAAGTTCTAAAGGCACATTGCAAGTAAATAAAGTATTATTTATGGAAGGAAAAACACTGAAAACAAGCATTTCAAATACTTGATTTTGGTTTTATCTGCAATTTTTTAAGCTGGCAACAGGGTCTCCAAATCCTATAATAACAGCACTCCACGGGTCTTTACCAAGTACAAAAACTTTAATTCCAAAGTAATAGACACACTATTAATCCTCCAAGGTGGACCACATGCCTCTAGAGTGACTGTGTGTCTATTATTATGGAATAAAAGTTTATTTAATCAGTAAAGACCCATGGAGTGCGGTTATTGCATATGATTTGGAAATTTGAAGTGGATATGCACCTGGGACACTCTTGAGGTGGGGAGTCTTCCTGAGAATAGGAGCAGTGATTTGATTGCTATAGCCTGGTGACAGGGTCTCTTTGCAATATGTAACATGGTAGTAAGTACTAAGTAGCTGCCTAGTACCAGTGGCTTGAGCGAAGTGACACGAGATAGAAGGAAACTATCCTTCTGTCTCCCTCCACTTCTTCCATAAAACCAATCTCTAAACTCTCCATAGCCAGTGAGCAGCACAAGGATTACTGCCTTGGGTAACACAAGAAGGCTGAACACCTGTAAGGTATCTTATGTCATACTGTGTCATTCTAAGGTTCATGAATAATAACTTGGAAATGTAGTTAACATCCTTTCTGAGTAAATTCTACCTGGAGATATAGCTGAACATAGCTTTAGTAGACATCTAATTGTTACATAATTATGTGCAACTCACAATGTGACAATATGACAGTTAAAGTGGACCTTTCAGTAACTTTACTATGAATAAATTCCTGACACATCATAATATACAGTGACAATAAAATGTGTCAAACATTCCTTTACGATATATCATTAAACAGAAGTCTCTTAGCAATGTAAAGCTATTCCTTTTACAGTATTTTCTTTTATCCTGATTGTTGGTTACATGAATAAGCACTGCATACTCTCAACACCGAACTGCATATACCAACAAAGGTTTTATGCACAATTGTTACACTGTTGTGATAGGTGTACAGGAAGAAGCATTTCCTCCACCTCCACCTTGTTCTCTCCCATAAAGGGTGCATGTGACAGGATGACAACACAGGAGGCACAGTTGGGAGACAGCTGTCACCTTATAACAGTGCCTGAATAAGAACCTTCTTCATGGCAGGTCCACAAAGTATTATATAATGAAAGCTGCAGTTTTAAAAATAATAAAAATGGCTTTTGTTATGACATGAACATGATAACTTTTAACAAATAGGTTTTGATCTTGTATTGCAGTGATATGGACTGATTCCCATCAAGTGGATGTCCACATTGCACTTCTAAACCGATTAACCCCTTTACACGGGTGCTGTAGTGACCAGCAGATTGCACTGAATTTAATCTACGCAAATTGTATATGCCACCAGCACTTCTCAGATTAATCTTCATCCAGAACAGTCTTCATTACCGTCCATTGAGCATGTCAGTATATAGAGTATGATTCCTATTCAGGACCCTATGTGTATATATATATATATATATACACACACACGCATGTATATATATATATATATATATATATATATATATATATA
>NW_017306690.1:264957-328957 GCF_000935625.1 Nanorana parkeri | reverse complement strand
CTTCGGGTCGGCCAAACATGCTGAGCATGTTTGGCCGACACGAAGCCACCCGATGTACGGCTCATTTCAGCCGATATATGGCTGGAATCAGCCGTACCAGCCTGAAGTGAATAGCCGAACAGCATTCGGCTCACTTCGCTTCAGGTCGGTCGTTCACTCGGCTGCCTACGGCAGCTTAGTGAATAGACCCCATAGTCATGTCTAATAGACATGGTCTATTAGACCACAGCAGCCAGAGAAATGACAGACTTTAAGTGGAAGTAATGCAATACACATCACTTATGCATCCTGCGAGCAGGAAAAAATACAAAGTTTACTTACGGCAACCGGCTGTAAAGAGTGTGCCGCCTTGCCCATTTGTGTTAACGGGCCATTAACAGGCGGACAGAATGCACTTGCAGAAATTTCAGGATAGGGTGGAAAATGTCAAATACTATGGAAGGTAAAGAAGCTGCCATATATGTATTTCAATCAGGGGAGAACTGGGACTTTTGGCTTGGGAGGGAAACACAAAATGGTCTTTTCACTGTAGGGACAGATTTCTGTCAAGTACCCTATGAGCTGAAATATTGACTGCATACAATTTATATATACACACACACACATACACACACACAGTATATAGATTTTTATTCCTATTCAGGACACTGTGCCAATTTGCTTCCGTCCCAGTTAGGCCTACTGTGTATGTTTGTGTGTGTACTGTGCTATGACCTTTCACCAGAATATTCATGCTGTATATATCTGTACTCAACACATTCCAACTATGCTAAATCACATAAAAGTGCTGATACATCAGCCTGAAAATTGTATTGGACAGTGGAAATTACCTGGTCTAAATCCTAATTTATAAAAACACCATTTGCACAGGTGATCTATATGTACAGTGCCCCTATCAGTACATAGGTATCCACAATCTTCTAGTCTCCCCCTAGTTCTATCCTATGAGCTGCATCTATAGTTACCTGATGCCTGTTCAGCCTACTAATTTCCATAAATTCATGTGAATAATTCAATGCCACGCAAATTAAAACCTTGGCACAGATTTAGCTAAGGTCACTGTCAGTTAAATAAAGGAGTATGCATTGGAATAGAAATTACATTAAATAAAATAGAATAAAAATAATAAAAATAAAAAAATACAAATATATAAAGTAAATAAAATAGTATAGAATGGAAATAGGTTGCTAGGAGGAGGAGAAGGGGACCAGTTGTTAGGTGCAAAAAACATGTGAAGAAGGCACTAAAATGCTTGTGCCATGCATTATCAGGTATTCCCATTAAAGTATATTGGACCAAAATGTGTGATTCTGCCCAAAAAAGCTTATGCACTTATTTGCCTGAAAAGCAAACCAACACTCAGGTGTGAATGGGCACCACTGAAAATAATGGGATTCTTCATGCTGAACGTTGTCATGCTTTCAGAAATGGGTAACAAAATGCTCTGGTGTCAATGGGGGCTAAGGTCATACACCATTTTTCAAATAAAAAATTGTAATACCTAGGAGAAGCCAGGTTACAGCGAACTTCAAAAATGGAGAAGTAGTTATTTAACACTTCAAAAGGGCAATTGGCAGTGCCAAAGTTTTCACATACTTAACAAAAGCATGCAATAAATTATAAGTATATATAAAAAAAAATTCCTTGTGCTTATACCCACCAAAAAAGCCAAATGAGTCACATCCCACAAATGATTCCCCGTTCAAAAAAATGCCCACACAACAAAGCCACTTTTAAATAATATTATCACAGCACGAAAACCTGTACTTAAAAAAGGCACTGACCTGCACTTCACCCAACATACCTAACTTTGCTCATAACTTCTCACCTACATAACACTGAGCTGAATATTGTCAGTAAACTGTTTATGACTTTATAGGGAGTTTTACATTGCCTGTGTGTTTTTATTAGAGGAAAATATTTCTATACTGCAAGTTTACATACCAAAATGGCTGAAACCATAAATCACAGTCACACTGATTTACATATTAATGCAGGGCACAACATCATGTGTTGTACACTCATTATGGGGCATTGCCATTTATTTTCAATGGCAGTCCAGTGCATATGTATGGGCCAAACCATCTGCCCCTCAGTACGCCACAACATGTATTTTTAAAAAAAAGCATGTATTGCCTTGTGGTGCCTTTGGAAATAATGAACAATTTATGTTTTTAGGTCCTTGGACATGGCTGTAGAAGTGTAAATAAGCTGTTTCACTGTGAATGTTCAACATAACTTCAGCTGCAATCTACGCAGGCTGGCTGAATTATCCACTAGCTTATATCGTCCACAGAAATGATAAACATGACTTGTGCAATTTTATTCTCCGGTCTATATTCACGCATTATAAGACTGCCTCCCTGTAAGGAATTTCATTTACTTTACATTATATTGCAGAGCAAGCAGCAGGAAGAGTTAGACTCCCTTTATTTGGCCAGACCAACAACGTTTGGCCAAAAACTTTACCGGTCAAGTTTCTGAGAAACCAGTAGGCAGTCAATGGCATTACACCCACACATAACTGCCATATCAACATTGACCTGTACAGTCACCTATAAAATCAAACGTTGCAGCCTACATGAGACTCTTCAGCATTCAACACTTCTTTGATTGTCAGATATTGTCAGGATTATTTTTAAGCAATTGACAGGCTCATTTGACGTCCTAAAGTCATGCAGCCCTTTCCTTAATAAAGGAATGTATAGAACGGTATATCAAAATATAAATGTAACTCTTTGCATTAACCTTACATTAAGCTTGCTTCTGCTAACCAAAACCTGCTGGTTATATATTGAAGTATTTCTCATTAGAAGTTTGTATCTCTTTGCTGTCTTATGATCCCAACCTCTTAGTGTTGATATGTAGAGCCAAAAGAAATCTCACCGCTTCAACTGCCCAGCCGCAACCAGGACTCCCCAGTCGCCGGTCCACCTCCGAATGCAGCAGCACACGAACAGCCTGCACCATCCAGAGAATTCCAACACTTCAGACTTTATTGAATTTCAAAGCAAATCCAGTATAACAATGTACACTGTATGTAACAGCAAATACCAGCACCACAAACCCCCAACCAGCTACAAACTCTCACATGTTACGCCTGCAGGCTTATTCATAGAGGTCTTAGTGTTGATACAAAAAATTACGTTTTCTTGGCATCAAATGTGCCTTTTTACACTTTATTCACCAATATATTGCTATTAAAAGGAAAATTCCACTCTTTATAAAAAATAATACATGTACATTTCTTCATGAAAGAACAAAATGTATTTTTTTTTTCTTTTTGCATTGGAGCCAATAAAGCATTACAAGCATGATCAGTAAATCGTGGGTGCAAAGATCTGGGGCAAGACTTTCCTCCCGTACATATCCATACCCAGGTAGGGACATTCAGTAATATGGACAGAAGGAAGAATAGATGGACTAAAAGTGCTGTGACGTCATCACACGTGTATTCCATTAAAAATGATGAGTACCTCTGCCCACCGCAGGGAACTTCTAGTTTCTCAACTCAAAGATCCTGTCTAAGGATCAGTGAATGGATGACGTGGTGGGGCCACGTACAGCATACCAAATTATAAACTGAATACAAGCCGGTGGGGAGAAGAACCCCACGATTTAGATAAGTGGCGGTGAGGGGGGAATGGGGAGCAGGAGGGGTTAAGATCTGACCACGTTCTATGTTACACCCTGAATATGGCTGTAACATAAAACATGGTCAGAAAGGTAAATTCAAGCTTTAAATGTTGCCTCATGTAGTTGTTTTCCAGGTTGATATTTCCTGTACTTAGGGCAGCTTGTAATAAATGTCCTTTCCTAACCAGTATAATTGTATAAAATAGGGGCAGAGACCAGAATATGCAATCATACATGTAGTTATACCATTTGCACCATTATAATGTATTTGTAATTGTGCCATTAAAATAGTCATAAAGCGGGAGAATATACCTTTCTGTTCTAATGGATGTAACGGCAGAATTCTTCCTAATGTTTACACCTTCCTGGGGTTGTATAATACTACTGCTTTTGAAAGGTACAAAAGGGAAACACCCAGCACGTGACTGATATTTTTCACCTTTTTTTTCAGTTCAGCCTGTTACTCTCCAGTTTAAAATACATAACTGATCTGGATCTCGTCCAGTAATAATAATGCTCCTCCGTTTCCCATGGCCGGCATATCAGCTGCAGGTTTCAGGAAGTGACAAGCTCTGGATTAATATCACTAGCGTGCTTTTACTGTCAAACCACTTCATGACCATGAGCATATCTGTGTTCCCACAATGGAAACATCCACATCAGATAAAAGATTGTGTAAAAGCTTCTGGTTTCTGCCCATTAGTTTGATTTGAAGTCTTAAACCTGCTGATAGTGGTATCATGTATAGTACACAGTTATTTTACTTTCCTAGGGAAATGACCGCAACACTTCACAAAAAAAAGGGAGGCAAAGGGGGTATTTTTCTGTTCATATGTGCTAGATGCTAGACAGCAATACAGCTAATTCAACCGCAGATTGTGCCAAACTTAAGTCCTGCTGACTTGACTGAAATGCGAGCAGTATGTAGCCCCATTGATGCCGCGACGTTCAACAAAAGTCACGTTTTTAAATCGACTTTTGTCAAAGTAGCTGGTCCAAAAATTCTCAGCTGACTGCAGGGAAGTTGAGAGAGTTGGAGATGTCCGGAAACATGATGACTGTAAGTATTTGGGCAAAAATGTAAATACATTTTTTGTTGGGCAATGTATATTTTAGGGATGCACCGATGTATTGGCCATCGAAACATATTGGGCAAAAATGGCACTTTTGGCATAATGCCGAAAGTGCTATTTTCCTGCCGATACATCGGCGCATCCCTGTTTTCCCTCCTATCCGCTGGGCGCTGCTTTGTATCCCAGTGGGGAGGAGAGAAACTGTGATAGCTGGCCGAGCGCAGTGAGCGGCCGGCGTCTCCTCCCACACCGCTCAGCCTCCTATCACAGTCCGGCAGAGCGGTGTGTGGGCCGAGACAGACCACGCTGTCACAGGAGGCTGAGCTCTCCTCCCGCACCGCTCGATCAGCCTCCTGTGACAGCGTTTCAGAGAGGAGAGCGATTGCAAACACTCAGCGACCAGTGATTGCTGAGTGTTTGTAGATAATTGAGGACATGGTATGGTTACTACCGGTATATCCTCAATTATGAATGAATGGGAGTGATCTACATCACCTCCTGTTCATTCATAATTGTAGTTATAGTAAACAAACAATGCCCTCATGTTATGAATGAACAGGAACACTCAGTATAGAGGATTCCTGTTCATTGATAACAGGGGATACAGAAAAAGAGGAGATTGAGGACTCTGTGTCCTCAATCTCTTTTTCTATTTTAAAAGGGAATATCAGGGGTCTGTTTAGACCCCTAATATTTCCCCGAAGCCCCTAAAAGTAAAGTAAAAAATAAAAATATTTAATAAAAAATGAATACAAATATAAAAAAATTTAAAAAGTTTATAAAAAATAAATAAAATTTTTAAAAAATGTGAAAAAATTAAAATAAACATTTTCGGTATCTGTTTTGGTTTCAGCCTGACAATTTTTTTTATTTCGACTTAGGTTTTAAAATTTCCATTTCGGTGCACCTCTAGTATATTTGTTTGATCTGGATTCATTATTAAAAAAGTTTCAGCCTCATGCTACTGCTAGGACAAGAATCCCAGAACTGTCTGGCTGCATATTGATTTATCTTTGCTGCTATAGAATTTAGCAAATGATTTTCAATGAAATGGGCATCCATGTTTAGCGCAGATAACTCTACCAAACTGCTATGACAACAGTTAACAGACTGCTGTTCTGGAATGACACAAATCCTAATAGTGAGAATACCATTAAAGATATATATGGTCAAAAGCTAAAAATAAATCTGTATTTCTATATTGAATTTGTCTCAGTTCTATCCCACTCTTAATAACCATATTGATCTAGAAGTTTGTAAACTTACTTATTGAAGATGCCCATAGGATGTACTTCCTCAATACACAGACACAATTTAACTCAGCTCTGTGAATATGCATTTCTTTGTGAAACAACTCTCACAGGGCCTGCCTTCTGAACTACAACTCAACATCTGAACAATGTAACATCAACATTGCTTGCCGGAAACAATGTGTTATGGGATATGTAGTCTTGAGAAATGGAGATTGCATTACATCAAGCAGCAGGGAAAGATATACAAAGCACACTGGGAATCCAGGAAGTTGATGAAAGTGATGGGCAGACAGAAGGCAGAACTCACCACATAAAAGGGATTTTTTCAAGTAAGCTTTGATTGCATTATCAAAAAGAACTCTAGTATGTATTCCTATTACAATGCTGATGTTATAACAGGGTAGTATATGCTGGGACTTTACAACTCCATTAAGAGAGATTCAGGGTGACTTTTAAAGTGTACCTGTACTTAGTTGGAAAGGTCTTCAGCTCCATTGGTATATAGTAACTTTTGTATTGAGTGCCCCTTTGGACCCCCAATACTTAAGATGCTGTAATATGCAAATTGTTTGACCAGCCTCCTGAACCTCACAATTGGCCAGTTACTATGATGGACAGACTGACAAATAGTGAAGCTTGGGAGGTAGAGGGTCTAGCCCTTGACCAATGGAGAGAGCATGAAATGAATATGTCAGAGCATTCACATTCAGTAGAACTGGTTTATTATTGTTTACATTTATACTATTAAAAAGCTATAAAGCTGCATTAAAATATATATGTTTATTGTAGTCTGCCTAAACTTAGTGTTCAGGTATCCATGTTACTTAACAAAATGGATGTTTATCCTCCTCTTTGTAGTAATTTATCAAATACAATACATGCCAACAATAACAAACAATGCAGCAAGGACAGGCAAATATTTCACAGCAAGAAAACCATGTAGCAGAGCAAACATCACAATGCCAAAAATGAAACAAAGGCTTATGTGTCTGCAGTGTGTTTTACATAATAAAGACTAACCTATAACCCACAGACAGCCCTACGACAGCAGTATGATATCCAATCGGATTGCAGACAGCACGACAAGCAAACACATAAAACACAATGAAATTAAATAAACACACTGGGCATAAATTGGCTACGACCCTTTTTACTGGTTTCAAAAATTATTATAATATATAAATAATGAATAACTTAAATGTCAATATTATAATAAAATGCAACAACCCAGCCCAGTAACCACAACTCGGGCTGGAAACAGAATTAACCTCAGAAAGCCAGCGGTCCTAGCAACCAAGGACTGAAGCAGAGGGAGGGCCTGCGCTGGGTTATGGCTGGCAGCAAAGGTCTTGGAGGCCAGTATATCTACTGGCAGCAGCTCGCGGTATACTGAGCCTATGGTGAGGGGGGGGAACGCTAGTTTGTGTCCTCCCGTTACCCTAAGGAGAACTATGGGGAAAAGCCCTATCCCCATAGTTCTCCTTTAATTAGGAAATCTCTTTTGCATTGAGCAGAAGTTTCATATTTCAATAAAATTGCTGTCAGCATAAATGAGAAATGTGTGATTAACTTGTAAAGGTTTTATATGCTGACAGTGTGACATATTGAGAAGCCGTATAATTACAGCAGGGTTAAATTGCAGGCTTTGTTCTTGTTTCGGGACTCTGGTTTTTAGTTGAGCTTCACCTTGCAGTTTAGCTGCTTTAACCATCAGTTAAAAGTGCTCGCATGTGAGAATTTCATTGTGAAACTTTAGCTTACAGTGCATACATTCTGATGACGCTCTTGCAGTTTCAGTCCATGAAAACCTATCCACACAGCAGCTTGAAATTCTAGTAGAAATCACTCATGATGTTTGGAAGCACCTAGCAGGACATATGATTAATTTTCAGCTCCGCGGGCCGATTGCTACCCTACATATTACCGTATTGTTGTAATTCAAACATGCATACACAGCCACCTTATCATTTGGTCAGGTGATCTGTGAAAACATCAGGAAACAGATACAAATTGTGTTTGAGAACTTTAAAAGAAATTAGCTCTAAAACATAAAACCTTACAAAAATGTATAATGGATCTCAAAACAGTTAACAATAAGAAACAATAACTTTTAAACCCTCCCCCCAATTTCCCTAACCAATGAAAAAGCTGACTTTGTTTTTCCAAACTATATTTCACTAAGCTCCACGATTTTGAGGTACAATTGGGACAGCGCTGTATTTAATGTCTGCCATATAGAGCGTGATGACACCAGGATCCTTAGATTGCTGCAGCAGAGAGGAAGAGACGCTCCAGACACCAGTCCAAGAACAAGTCGGCTCAGATGGTCTAATGAGTATAACTTTTTTTTTTAGCACCTAGACAAAAACGAGCACTTAAACCTTGCAGAAAGGGTTAATACAATTTTCCCTGGAGTTCTTCTTTAAACAGCAAAGGGCTGTATGTGACCCTCAGGATGCAGACTGGGCACCACAGACTTGAATCATTGAATATTAACAAATCAAGTCCTGCCTTTCACTAGAAGCGAAGATAACTATAGTGAATCTGTCTTATTTTGGATATATTGTTTGAAGAACCTACTCACTGGAAAAGGCAATTGTCGTTTGAAAAGTTGAAGGTAAAAGTAGAAGAGGAGGACTAGCAATGAGGTGGCTGGATACAGTCACAGAAAGTATGAACATGTCATTGCAAAGACTGAAGACAAACAGTAGACTGATCATTGTGGAGACACACTACCCATGTGGTCACCCAAAGCTGCCCTTGACTTGACGCCACTTAATGTTAGTGTCATGCTTCTAACTGTATAATCTAATTTATCCAATAATACTGGACACAAAAGTAGGCAAAGGCTATATGTGTGTGTATCTGCTTTTTTCTGAGGTTCTGCAGAAAGAGGCATTGTTCTTTCCCAACCTGATTAAAAATATATGAATAAAGTATTGTAAAATGATAATACAGTGAGAACTGATGCAATACAGGTCTACCATTTTTGTAAACACTATAAACACCACATGTTGTAGAATGGTTCCACATGACTGTGGAATGGTTTTCTTGTGTGTTGTTGTGTCTATGTGTTACTTCTCACTCTGCACTTGCATAAATATTGTGTCTGAAAACAGTGGTGGGTGTCAACAAATGTCACTAAGACAGTCTATAAAAATAGTTTCAAGGTTTGGCAAAAAACAGTACCTGATGAAGTTGCCAAAGGATAATCCATAACAATTAAATCTATTTTAGTCCAAATATAAACAAAACATGAAAACAATAAATACAGGAAATTAAATCATTGTGCAACTAAAGCTATATAAGTGTCACGTGTGTGGATTTGTGACAGTGCAGTTATGTGAGCCCTGTACTTTACAACAGTTAGGAACACATGGTGGGAAGACATCAATGCCTCCTCACCATGTGTTCCTGATGGTTTGGATACCACCAGCTAGAGTTGATATACGAACATTGTTTCGCTAATTGTGATAATAAAATGATTGGACCGTCGGTTAATATGAGGAGGCATTGTGGACAATTGTGCAATAATGTCAATAGTGATTAACTTCATGTTGCTTTTAAATAGATTTCTTCCTTTATGTAATACAACTATAAAGATTTTTTTTAACAGATGTAATGTGTTGGATTTTCATTCTGTTCCTTTAAATTCCCCTTCTGGTTTTTAAATATCATATTTAAATATTTTGGGACAGTGGTACGGCACAACAGCCCTGATTGATTAACGTTTACATACCACTATCTTATGTTGTATCTAGCTTCACCCACTAGGGTCACCTGTCAATGTGGCCAGGAAATGATAATGGCCATTTATTAGAAATAACTTAATTCACTAAACTATACCAATCCACAATTGCCAAAACAATTATTATTTTCAGCAACAATGACCAATGAGATCTGAAAAATAATGATTGTAAGGAAACTAAACCATGCATGATAACTTAGTGAATTGAAGTTAGTGAACTGAGTCTGGTGTATTTCACTAATGTTTTAAACCCAGCAGACCTGCAGTTTAGTGACTAAAAAAGGGGGTGATGCCCCTCAATGTTTCCTTTAAGGCTGGGTTCACACCTAGGCGTATCGAATATGTGCGCTTCGTGCCGTGCGTTTTTACCGCGATTCGAGGTAAAAAAAAACAGCACGACAAACGCACGTTTCCGAGGGCTACCTGGCTGTATCCCAATGGATACGCGCGGCAAATACGCCCCAAAGAAGCCCCTGTACTTCTTTGGGCGCAGGGTGTTTTGCAGCGCGTTTCTACGCCCAGGTGGGAACCATACCCATAGGCAATCATTGGTTTTCACATGTTGAGCATTTTACAGAGCGTAGGAACGCGCTGTAAAACGCCCAGGTGTGAACCAGTCCTTAGTCTCCCTACATATTTGTTAGGATTTGATTGATTGCCAGATGGGTTAATTCCATGCAATAAGAAGAAGTTAGAAAGGTGCAGTTTCGGCATTCCGGGTTGTATTCCAACCAGGACACATTCTTTGTGTTCTTCCTTTTTGCCTCCAGTTGCTCTAGCATCCTTATGCTGTCCATAACACAGCCGTGTGTTAATGTAGAACTATTGCCTCCCATTAAAAAATGTGCTGCAACACTTATATATAACTAATTCTGCACTTACTGTTTTCTCCTACTCTCCCTGCACAGTCCTACAAATATCAGTTTATCCTGGCAGTGAGGTCCACCTATGGAGCTTCCTGTGATGGTGGGGCTGCGATGCTGCACTGCTCCTGAATTCAGAGCAGGTCTGTCACTCATGTCTGTGCCTGCTTGCACTACAGCAGGATGAAAAGATGTTTCCTATTAGCATTGTCACTGCTGATTCCTAAGCCTAAAGCTTGTCAATCAACACCTGACCAGATGTAGTCCTGCCCACTACTTTTTGGATTGCAGCACTGCCTCTGCTACTGAAACCATCTAACTCTGAGCTGTAGTGTCTGGGGTGGGATGTGGGGGAGACACAAACAAAGGAAGAATTGTAAAGGAAGTTTTTTTTGTTTGTTTATGAGGCTTGTGTATCACTTAGTAACTGGATTTGGGAATTGGAGCCCTGTTGTACATTAATGTATATGTAAACCCCCAACACTGAACTTCTCTTATCTGATCTCTTTTGATCTGCTAACTATACCATTGCATTTGTTTTGTCATATCTGTTTGATAACTGCAAAAAAATACCTGTTGATTTTGTCAAAAATTGTGTAAGCTGATAACTTCCGGTGCCCTCTGTGCAAAAGGAGAGGTTATGGAGATGAGAAATGGGGAGGGGGGATAAGGAAAGGATTGTGTTCTGTGGAATTTAGAAATGAAGTTGGCAGAGCTGACAGCATGTATTCAGGAATTCAGAGCTGTATTGCCATTCCAAAAAGTAAAGTAGGTGCATACTATATGTCTGGCACATCAACAGTTATTTGTCTGTACATTCCGCATGTTTATATGGATAAAACTGGGAAAATGGTAAATGTACTGCAAAGATGTGCTAAATATGTTTTTTCTGTGATAGTGGTAGGGCTATTAAAGTGAATAATGAAGCATTCTCTATAGGGAAATGCAGAATAAAACAGCAAACAATGACTTATACTAGAAATTAAGACAGGCTTACCTGTAAAAATAAGTCAAGGCAACTGGACCTGCTGTATTTTTCTATTCTTCAAGAAAAATACAGCAAGTCCAGTTGCCTTGACTTATTTTTTACAGATATACCATGACCTGGATGAATGAGAACCTTCACAGACATAAGACAGACTTAAACTTGACTTCTGCAACACATCATCAACAGATTTTCAAACACTTTACATAACGGAGCAAACAGAGTTTCAGACCACCATTCAGGTCATTCACTTACATGTATTTGATTTTCATTCTTGGATTCTTTCTCCTGTGATCGTACATTCCCATCAGCGGGCAAAGTGAGTCTCAGCCGACAAATGTTCCCCTGTAGAGAAAATAAAATGACTATCTTAGTAAATTATATTCTATGGGAGGAAATAAATGGTGTACAGCAGCTTGCTGTTAAAAAAAAGTGTTAGCCTACAAACAACTTTACATAGCTAGTCAGCAATTCATTGTTATGAAGTATTTTTTAGTGGTTAAGGTTTATCTAAAGCTAAAATTCCTGTCAGTTTTTGCTCTTTCCCCATTAAGGAGGTTTCCCTTCACTGCTTGTTTAGGAAACACAACAGGAAGTAAGAGGAAATCTGTCCAGCGAAGCAAGAAAACCCCTCTTAGTGGCCACTGGAACAGGTTTCTCCATTTAAAGATTTCCCCTCTCCTACTGTTCTAACAATGGTCACCAAGACAGAAATTGTCCCAGGGGGCACATAGAAAGCCATCAAAAAAAACAAAAACATCCAAAAGTAAAATCACTTTAACCACCATAAACACCCAAAATAGTTCAACGTAACAGAAACTACTAGCGCAGATATTAGTGTAATAACTGAATACTTTTTATCATGGTTAGTATTTTATTAGTAAAAACGATATTTTGGTAACTTAAATTGCTGGCTTTGTATTCTTTGCATTCCTTATTTCTCTTTTCCTTCCCAGTCTTCTCACAGTGGCCATTTTTTAGTAAGGGCCGATGACTATATATGCTTTTGCTTCCTCCAGCTCTGGTGACTAGGACATGTGACCATGTACATCATCTCAGGGGAGGATATTGCCTTTCCCTGAGATCTCGTGAGATTACAGATGAGATTTCCCAGCAATGCTCTGCTGATGTAACCTTCCCAGGATGCAACGCTTGGGCACAGGCTGCATCACTAATGCCCAAGCGGACCAGGAAATGGAAAAAACAATAATTGTAAATAAAAGGAAAATATGTTTGTTTACTGAATGAATGTAAGAGGATTTCATATCAGCATGCAGAGTCGCATGCTGATGTAATTTTTTGTGAAAGAGAGAGAAGGTCAGCTTTAAAAGATCCATGCAAGATAATTATTTCACTTACAGGGGTTAAGTCACCCAAGAGGTTTCTTATATTTCTTGAGGACTGCAGGACTGATCCTCCTGCCATAGTTCCTGAGTCTGCTCCAGCCCAACTTGGGGTGTTCCCAATCGTCCCACTCTTCCAGTTGCATTTGCTATTATGAAAAAATAAAACTCCAGCATGGGCAGTGGAATCCCTAATGATGGCTGTGTAAGGGGTGCAAATCTGGGAATTCCAGCCAGCAGAGTGATCTCACCCATAATATAAAAGACCATTATGTCATTGAACTCAGAAGCTTCTAGCAAACAGCAAAATTTATTTTGGGTGAAGAGGTCTTTTGAGAGCCTGCTTTATGTACTTAGGTGCCATGGTTTGCCAATAAGCTAAAACATATTTTACATTATTGTTCTAGCATTTACAGTATGATTCTTAGAAACATGTATAGGTAAACATTAAATAAACAGTAGTCAGTGCAAACCGGCTGACAGCTTTGAAAAGTTACTAGTCATAATCATACCCTTTCCGCGAAGAGAATCTGGAGACATAGATAAGAGTATGAATAGGAGAACACGATGATAGGTGTTCAGCCAACAATTCTCTGTCCTATTTATGGCTCAGAGCCATTGTGCCCTCTACTCGTACCTCTTCTTCATCTACCTGAACACCAACATTCCACTTGGCCAATTTAAACTAACTTGGTTTCTTTGGAAACAACGTAACTATATCTCCAAACAAACTGAACAGCGAACATTAACATGTTTTCTAGCCAACAGCAATTTTAGGAGCAATCCTTTTTATTATTATACATAAAAAATGTAGGCCTTGTTAATACTTGTGCATTTACGTGCTGGTAAATCATACCTCCCAACTTTCTTAGATGAGAAAGAGGGACATTTTATAACAAAAAATGTGGAGGAAATGGACGTGCTCCTTCCACTTTCTCAGTTACGGGGATCATGAAGAAATAACATGCCAAAAATGATTAGAAATTAAAGTTAAGTGCTTTCCTCATCACTACCTTTCCTTTATACTGGCTTTCAAAATCGCACATACAATACTTTAGAGGTTGGATGAAAGGTTTAGTGATGAATAAGAGTTTTGGTAGTTAAATAGTAGAGAAAGAAGGACAAGAAGGGAGAAAGAAGGACAGGATTTGGCTTCAAAAAGGGAAAGCCCCTCCATATGAAGTACAGCTGGGAGCTATAGCAAAAGCTGAAATCTGGACAAATATAGTCAGTTTATGTGGTGACAAGAAGCATGCTGATAATGAGGACTCAAAAGAAAGCTACAAAGCCGAATCAGGAAAAGGGTTTGTTGCAGAGGAGTGTGAATCATAAAACTGACTGAACAGAACTGCAAATTCCTTGTCAGGTAAAACAATTCACATACTGTACATGAATTCTAATGGTGTATTTAGCCATTGGTTTGAAGTTCCTCCTAAATTTACTGGCTGATTAATGTGAGATGAATTATTTTATTGACCTTATAAATAAAGCTAGCATTGTAAAAATATTTTCCTGTGTTGTATCAGGCAATAAATTGTAACTCCTCTTATTTCCTTGGCTGACAAAGTTATTTACTGATTTGAATACACACAAGAAAAGTCTGCTGAACACTCCATGTAACCATTGTATATCCACAAAAGTGATGATAGGAGAATGTTTAGGGCTAGTTCACACCAAACACGTTCCAGGTGCAGAGCAGTTACAGACCGGATCAAAACTGCGTCCAATGTATTCCAATGGTATTTTGGGCTCTAGTTCACACCGCAGCGTTCAGTTCCAGAGCATGTAAAAAAACTGCTGCAAGCCCTATTTTTTTTTTACAAAAACGCTGCAAAACACACTCCGCTGCGTGTGCAGAAACTCATGCAGATCTGGTCTGCATTTGGTGTGAACAAGCCCTTAGGTAAAAATTACATATTACACAATCACAGTGTCATCATTTTGGATTGTTATTATTTTATGAAATGGGGCTCTAAAATGATGAAGATCATTGTTTATAAACTTTACATGTAGTATACATACTACTATGACATGTCATATAACTGTGACATGTAGTATACATGTCATAGATGGAGCCTCATTAATCAAAAGGTGTATATAGGATTGTGCGTACAGCGGCAGGGTAAGGATGTTTACGCTAGCACACGATTTAAAGTGACATTAAACCATGGGGGTTTGCTGAAGAAGAGGACGTCCACACTTACATTATGAGATTGTTTTTCCTCTTAAAAATTATCTTTTTCCTGCTTCTCCAGCTGGCCCCCAAACCGCTAGCCCCCCCAGCCTGTTATTACTATACATGATTTATATAGCGCCAACAGTTTGTGCAACGCTTTACAATATAAGGAAGACATCATAATCACAATACAATTCAAGACAAAAGGAGGGCCCTGCCCCTGAGAGCTTACAATCTAAAAAGGGAGGGGGAAGTGATACATGAGGAGGTAGCTGTGTGGGGATACCTGTTTGCAGGTATCTTCTTTAGCCGGTTGCGGAGGAGACACCCATGTGTGCGTGTTGCCACCTGGGACCATGCCTAGCTGTGTGCGTCCACAGACACATACACAGTGCCCGGCAAGCCATGCCCCTGCTCCCTCTTTCGCTCTCCTCCCAACAATCTGACTGACAGCAACAGGAGCTTATCGCTCCGCTGCCCTCAGTATCCTCCTCCACAACCCGGAGAACAGCACAGATCTTCCTGGACCCAGTGGTGGTCACAAGGGGCCATAGGTAAATGTTTGGTACTGGACATTTTTTTACCCTAATTCAGAGAATGCATTGAGGTAAAAAACTACTAGCATTTAGTACCACTTGAAAGTCAGCAGAGCTTTACCTTGTTCACCAACATACACTTTGCAAAGTGAACATTCACTTTTCTAAATGAACGGCCTCTATTCCTTTAGGAAGTCAATCTGAATGTATCCTTACTGTTTCATTTTGTCTTTGTCTACTACTAGAAACCTGTGGCGAAATCTAACAATAGATTTTGGTGAATGCAGGGGGTTGTATGGTGTACTAAGAGGTGCCACAAGTCTATCCGTAGTACAGATAACACACTACATCTATAGCCCTGTTGATTTGTGAACTGTTCTCACCAGTAATAGCTCTTCACACATAGCAGAAAAAGAAAAAAATCTGCTTCTAATATATCCTGGTTTTAACGTTCATGGTAATATTCACCAACACAATTCATGACTATAGAATGGCACATGTAAAACAAAAAAGGTGTCTGGATCACAAGACTGGTTGAACAGAATTACAAATCCTTTGGCGGATAAGCCTGATAACATATATGTATTTCAACTGCATAATTAGCTGTTTGCCTGGAGTTCCGCTTTAAGAATCAATAGCATGTAGTAAGAGGGAGTCCACTGCAGGAATAACACAATGGGAGCAATTCAGTAAAGCATCAGCGACATGTTTCTGGCGTTATGGCCATTGCAGAAATTCCTGTAACCAGTCATGAGACAGTTTTTTGTGTGACACTTTTACATTCTGGCGCTATGCGACAAATTAATAGGGAAATAACGCCTTATCGGTGATAAGGGAAGTAGAGGGAAATAAAGAGTTCTTCCATGTTGGAGTAAATCGTGTCACATGTGTAAGTATTGTGTCACAGAGAACATTCTGCCAGAAACAATTCTACTACAGAAATATAGATATATACTGTACATACAAATAATTCTTTATGGATTCCAGTGATCAGAAATGATAATTGCACACTGCAATGGAGACATTCACATGGTATACTGGAGGCAATCAAAATTAGAACAGTTGCCCATGGCAACCAATCAGCATTTCTCCTCAGTTTGCTCAGGTAAGATTTGAACATGAGACAGAGAAGCGGATTGGCTGCAGTGTAAATCTGCTCCAGTCTTGATAACCCCCAGCCCCCCTCACCCCCCTGACCCCACCTGTTTGCAGTTCTCTTTCAGTGTTGTTTGACAAAAGCTACAGCCATTCGGAATGTAAATATGGGTATAAATTATTAGCCTTTCAAACCAGCTTAATTTCTAAGAATATAATCCTCAAGTAAATGTCCCCGGGGACTTTAAGAATATGAAACCACTGTAAACAGATCGGACACAACCAAGAACCAGCTAGGCACTCATGAAGGCCAGGTTTATCAAAGGAAGAAAAGTTAAGTCTGCCACAAGTACAATTATGTAAGCAGGACATTCCAGGGTGTGAACTTGGTTCCAAGAGCTGCACACCACACATGACTAATAACTAAGGTGCATTCACAAATCCAATGGAATGTGATATAATGAAGGTGGCAATGAGCACGACGACAATTATTATAATTCAAGAATAAATAACACCTGAACATCCATGATTCCCATGGATATGTTGTATCATTTTAATTGTATCCTGAAACATAAAGGTAACGCATTTTTCTTTTTACAACAGCAACATTGATAGAGGAGCAGTCAGTTTGGACATGATAGTTTTACTGTGCAGGTTAACCAAAAAGGGGAAGGTCTTTCATCAGTCTGCAGACAATTAGATCATGACCTACCCATCTATACAATTTGTGCACTAAATTTGCACAAAAATAAGTTAACATAATTAATGATCTTCTGCACTTGCAGAATAATCTGCAGTAGTTTGGAGAACTGCTAAACCCCAGCTCTTTCATTGTTTTGGAGGGGAAGTAAAAATTACTGTGGGATTCTGAATACAAGAAATATGAAAAATATGTTCAAAGGCCAACGTAGAGTCAGAGAAGGAGACACTTTACCATATTAAAAAAAAATATATATATATTTTACCGTTTAGGTGTTTCTTTGGAGCAGGCCTTTGGCAAGACTGCACTCTACAATTCCACGAACAATTCCAAACTGATTCTGTCATACATACGGGTGAAACACAAATCGAAAAATTAGAATATCGTGCAAAAGTGCATTTATTTCACTAATGCAACTTAGCCTTCTACCAGGAGATTTTGGAGCACTTCATGCTTTCTTCCGCAGACGAGCTCTATGGGGAAGCTGACTTCATTTTCCAGCAGGACTTGGCACCTGCCCACATTGCCAAAAATTTTCTGAGATTGTGGATCTGGGTTTTCATGAGCTGTAAGCCATAATCATCACAATTATGACAAATCACGGCTTGAACTATCTTGCTTTGCATGTAATGAGTCTATCTTATATTAGTTTCACCTTTTAAGTTGCATTAGTGAAATAAATGAACTTTTGCACGATATTCTAATTTTTCAAGTTTCACCTGTAGACTGGGGACACATTGGGGTTGATTCACTAAAGGCAAATGGACTGTTCACTTTGCAAGGGAAATTGCATTTGGCTGTGGAGGTTTCCCTTTAGTTTAGTGAATATTGTGAAGCTCTGCAGACCTCCATCACCCAATCGTGTGCAATCAAAAATACTGTTTTTTAATTTTTCTTGCTCCTGATTGGGTATTCTTTGAAATGTGATATTTCACCACATTCACTAAGCTAAGGTGGACTTCCCCTGCAAAGTACAAATTGCCTTGCAAAGTGAACAGCCTGTTTGCATTTAGTAAATCAACCCCACTGAGTTTCCCCTCATTAACTTACAATTCAGAAGCCAAGCTTCTACATATTTAACTCTTTGTTGAAATAGACAGGGTTCAAATCTAGTTTACAACTGATAGTGAGATCTGCCAGCACAGTACAGACGGGGTTAATTATGATAAACTTTAACTCTGCAACCCTCTTACGTGGCAGAGGAGAATTCAGTTTTGCAATTTTTCCAGAAAAGAGCAAGTAAAATATAAGCAGCACATTTTAATATATTGTACCGCTTTGGCATGCTAAAATCCTGAATAATCATACCGCCAGGGAGGTTAAAGTGCAACTGAAGCCAAAGCTTTTTTTTAGTTTTGGATAGAGTGAAGATGGATTAGAACACTTGTCAGGTTTTTACTGCTGTCTGCATCCTCATAATGGAGGTTTACCCTCTCTATTTGTCCTGGTGACTATCATCTCTAAAAGTTAAAGGAGTACTATGAGGTGAGTCCTCAATAATGAATATTATGCTCTCAGCATCCCTTGCACCTCCTTTCCCCTAGTTCTCATTCACTAGCCACAAATGTTCAGAACTGGGAAGAAATATATAATACAATGTTATCAAAATCTTTTTGAGCGTTCGCTCACCTCTCGATCCTGTCACAGCCCTCTGCCGTGACAGGGGAGGGGCTGGATTCCCCCCTCCCCGCTCCGATCCGCCAGCGCTGACTGGTGGATCGGACGGGGGAGAGGGCGGGTACAGCTGGCTCTGCCTCTAGATAGGCAGAGCCAGCTGTCACTCACGCAGCTGGACGGATCCAGGCATAATTGTCAGGATCCGCTTCAGTATATACTGTGGCGTCTCGGTAGACTGAGCCTAGGGTGACGGGAGGACGCTAGTTTGTGTCCTCCCGTTACCCTAAGGAGAACTATGGGGAAAAGCCTTAACCCCATAGTTCTCCTTTAAAGAAAATCCCTAATATTGGGTTGTCATCAGAACAGAAATAGATGAGAAATCTTCCAATTTGGACACTAGTTCTGGTGACCCTGAAGACTACCAGGGATCTCTTCTCAATTCCTGTTGTGGCTATTAGACTGGAAGTGAAGGGAAATTTCCCCAATGGCAAAAAAATATAAGTTATAACCCTCCCTTACTCTATCCAATACGAAGTTTTGGTTTCAACACTTTAAGAGTTCTTATGTGGAGGTTGAGGGATGCGGGCAAATGCTTGAGGTTAAAGAGGGTGAACCAATTACTGGCCAATTGTGGCCTTTATTTAAAAAAAAAAAACCTGCAACAAGCTGGATAAATAGTGAAAGTCTCTGATAGTGCAGCAGACTACCTAATATAACAGCCCTCATATTAAAACTAGTTTTACAAAATGTGGCATCTGAAACATAGAAAGAACTTTAAACCAGATATCAATGCACATCAACTTCCAAATCTGAAATGAGATGCAACAGCAGCAGAACCGGTGTCACAGTCACCAAACTGAGAAGTATCCTGTATAACCACATAAACATTGAGCTGAAATGGCTGCATCCACATAAGTATACCTCATACGGAGCTATGACCTGTCTAACAGGCTTCTAGCTGACTATTTATATCTTTATAATTATAAGCACTATATTTACTACACATGGTACTTGGTCTGTTTTTAACCAAACAGTAAAATATAAATAGATACACATACTTTTTGTTGAATTTTCAGGCCATTAAAATGTAATAGTAATTTCTATTAGGAAAAAGAGTATTGCAATCATTATTTTCTGCATTCCAACATGTTTTTTACCTCCTCAGAGGTCTTCAAGTTGCAGATAATCATGTATGCTATCTCACTGTAAAGCATATCTGTCCACATAGTGAATGTAAAGGGTGGGGGCCGTTTATTGTGATACGATGGCGGTATTGTTATGACATTGTTTACCCCATATCGTAGCTGGGCTTCATCCTCATCCTTGGACTGCTAGGGAGAGATTTACAATCCCAGTTTTGGAGAATGAATGGCCTATTGTACGAGATGTGAACACAGAAAAGGTGCCCTTGGCTTTAGAGTGAATCTTGGTATGCTTCAAGTATTTGGATGACTGGGGATGTTCTGCTTTTCTAGTCTGTTGAATCATTACAGAACGTTCTTCTAATCCAGATCTCGATTGAAAGTTTCACTGAAACTGTGCACTTTGAGCAAGTGCAAAAAGAGTGGAATTACTGAACCACAGGCAGAACACTGCAGATAAAAAGGCACAAAGAACAAACTGCTTATCCTTACATTTCTGTTTAAATGTTCCAAGGTTTTCCACTGTTTGATAAGGATGAACTGTAACAGAGGCTACAATGCAAGACATTTATGGAAAAGTATAAAAAACAGCATAACTGTGCAGTAGCCTGTAGGAAATTAGCAGTCTGTCATTTTCTAGTAGAGTATATCAAGTGAGAAAAAGTCTTCAATCAGTTGCCAAAGATTTGCTGTGCAAAGTTGCTTGAATTAACTTAAAATGGACCTTCACTCCCTAGGTCCACTTTAGCTCCCATGAATACACCCCCCCAAATCCCCACAATATTTATTACTTTTTATTTAACCTTTTTGCCAGCCCCGCTCTCCTGGAAGAGATAGCCGGCTCCCTATAACATCACAGGACAAGATGGCAGCATGCGACCGATCCCGTGGCAGCAGGTTGACAGATCACACCAGGACAACGTTGGAATCGCTGGGCAGGTAGGTATGTTTTCTGATGAGAACCCAACATAATAAGTAAGAGGGGATGGGGGGTCAAGTTCTACTTCAAAAACTATGCTGGTATACATTTATCCTGTGTGTCCATAAGACTTGAAACTTCCAGATATTTACTAAAAGATCTGAAAACATTCACACCAAAAAGAATGATGGTTCACCTTTATTATCTAATCATGTAAAAAACACATTTTTGTTTATTTCATCCGCATATGCTCGTATTGCCGAAGTGAATCATCACTCTTTTTCGTGTGTACATTCTCAATTGCTTTAGTGAATCAGCCTTACTGTGTATTTTTTAACAGGAATAATAATGTGATTTGCTGGGGCTAAGGTTGGCCACAAATGCTAGAAGAGGTCCAGAGCTGCACAATTGTGTAAGTGTATCACCAGCAAACTGATCTGGCACCAGCATTACTTTGGAAGAACAATAGTTATGAGCCGTGACATTTGCACCCAGCTTTTAGTTTCCCTTCCCCTACCCGGTCTACTGGTCAACAAATTATAAAGGTGACCACAAACATTCTTCTAGTCACCTGCTCCTACCAATTTTATTCCTCTAATGTCTTCAGTTACCTTTGAGCAGCCTTGATTCCTAAAGTTTTACTGCTGGCATCTTTCATTATAATGTTATTATTTTTTTATTTTATTATTTGTATTTTACCCACTTTTTAACTTTCGGATTTCAGGAAATCAATCCAAATCTTTAAACATCTACTGTATTTTCTAACTTTAGTATAGGAAGTAAGTGGCAAAGTTTTAACCCTTTTCCACTCTTTCCAAAAACTACAAAAATGCTTCGGTTTTAGTTGGGTTTTTAATTAAAATATTAATACATTGATTTTCTTGCACCACATATCATTAAAACTTTTAATGATATGTGGTGCAAGAAAATCAATGTATTAATATTGTATGAAAAAACATCTGTTAAGTTCACTCCTATTAGAGGATAAATAAGCCTAAAGGTGCCCATACACTGCACGATTCTCGTACGAGAATCGCGGGAAATCCCGTGATCGTACGAGAATCGCGCAGTGTGAATGAAGATGTGCAACCGTTTCTATTGTACGGTCGCACGTCTTTTGTCTAAGGAGCATGCTAGAAAACCAGCCGATCTTACGATTTTCGGCTGGTTTGAATGATGCTCGGGAGACAAATGCCGAACAGGCCGGTGTGCGCACGCACACACTGCCCGTTCAGCATTGCGGTCATCAGAAGCCCGCCCCTCAGGGGGGCGGGCTTGCGATGATCGCAAGTACGATCTGCCTGTCCAAGATGGGCAGATCGTACCTTTTTTTAATTACTTTACAACCATCGCAAGACTAAGGTTGTAAAGTGTATGGCCACCTTAATGTAGTGTTTCCATTACACACCCAGGATTTCACCTACTGCAATCAGTAGACAAAGAGGAAGCTGTTCCAGACATTCAACCTGCTTGATGCAATAATCTAACATTAATCCATTCTAACATTAGGCATACACACATTTATAAATAAAACATCCGTTTTCTTCGTAGAAAGGAGTATGGACATAGAAAAATATTCCCCTCCCCACTAATCAGTTATAAAACATACCTATACTGGTCATGTGTAAATAAAAAGTAGATCCTAAGTAGGTGATTTGACTGGCAAATCTGCCAGACAGGGAGACATAATGGATGATCAAACACCACCTGACATAAGGAACACACTTCTATACTTGAACATGGTTCATAATTCATCAACCATATCCAGTCCAAACTATTTTATTCTTATCAGCTTTTAGTTCCCATCTGTGTATTTGCCTGAAGTTTATTTGCAGATTCTGCAACTCAGATTCTATCAAAATAAATGACTGAGATAAATCTTGTTAGATCACTATGCTACATTGCACAGCGGTAAAGACAAATACCTGCCCTTTTTTTTAAAATCAATAAATGTGTGCCATAGTGACCCACAGCAAGAATGTCAGCTTTAGGGACTATTCACACCAGAGCATTGCTGTAAATGCATGTTACTGTGCACAGAGTACTGTCATACAAAGCACCTAATGTGTGGTACCGTGGGCTAGGTGTGTTGCATTGCCATTAATTTGAAGGGCACCCCAATGCAGCTGCTGGCCGCTGTGCACTACAGCGTAGCAAAATGCATGGTACAACAATACAATGAGCTAGAGTGCGGTTTGATAAAAAGCAGTGCATGCATTGCATGCATTCACTGCGACACAACGCATTGCGCAATTCATGCAGTACTTTTTCACCACAATGCATGGTACTGCAGTAAAGCGCATTGCACTGTGTTGCAGTGCACAGCTGGTGGGGGTGCATTCAAATAAATGGCAACATGATGCAGCTAGCGCATGGAGCTGCGCTAAGTGCGCTGTGTAATAGCATGCTCTTAGCGGAGCGCTCCAGTGTGAATGGGCCCTTAATCTGAGACTTTCCATTATCTGATTGCTGACAGGTTTTATTGAAGCCGAGATGCACAACAGTGAATATAAACCAGCACCCATTCACATACCTCACAACTTTCTGAGACCAAAAAGAAAGACACCTTATAGTACAAAGTGTATAAGCGAAGGACACACCTCCTGCCACACCTCTAGTGAGACGGGTCACAAAGAACAATTACAGAAAAAGTGGTTGGTTAAATCCACACGTGCTTCTTTTCCACCACATAATTTCTTTATACTTGCTGTTTAAAAAAACCTTTGCATTTTAGAGGTTGGTTAAGTCCAGTAACACTTTTGATGGTTACATAATATTTTTTTAATTGAGATATATACATCGGGCCAAAAAGAGGGACATATGAGGCCCCCCCCCCTCAGATGTCCCTCTTTTTGGCCCGATGTATATATCTCAATTAAAAAAAGAGGGACAGAGGAACTTGGTTTCAAAAGAGGAACAGTCCCTCTAAAGGGGGGACAGTAGAGAGGTATGTATTCACAGGCCAGTGATACTGGGCAAATAAGCGGACACAAGGGAGTACAGGCACCTTAAGATGGCATGGATCCCAGCTTTATGATATACCAGTCACCAAACTGTGTAAAAAATAACACGGTGTGACATCCATGCTCCTAATCCTCTAAAGCCTTGGTTCTCAACTGGCGGGTCGTGACCCAAAAGTGGGTGAGACCCCGTGTTCAGTGGGTCACCACGTGCCTTCCACTTTTCTAGGTGAGAGGCTCCTCTGCCTCCCCCTAGAGCAGCACTGTCAGTTCTCGCGCCAAGCAGCCATTCAAAATATGCTGCACGGTGCCAAGTGTCAGTTGAGGTGAGTGGGCTGGAACTATGGCCGTAAGGGAGCTCCCTCCATACATGCATTGCTTACAGCTCCTTCACGTGTCCTATAGAGGTGCATGGCCCGGAGTGACATCACATTCTGGCTCCCGGCACCTCTACAGGGGACACAAGGAAGCTGCACAAGCAATGCTCGTACGCCCGCACTGGAACGGGCGGTACCCTAATTTCGTTAATTCCATTGCAGTGCGACTTGGGTCGCGACTTAATGACCAAGGGAAAATGTGGGTTCTGAGGTTACACAGGTTGAGAATCACTGCTCTAAAAGGAAGCCTGTGCTGATAGAAATATACAGGCTACTATTTCTGAATATCATATTTGCTCTACTGTCTCAGTGAATCCAAACGTATTGAAGCCGGGAGGTTATCATAACATACAAGTTTCAAAGAAATAAGTAAGAAATGGCAGTTTACATATTTCCCATTATTGCAGGTTTTCTTTAAAGTAAAGAGTAATATGGAGAAAAAGAAATCTGAAATATTCATTGCAACACAGTCTAACCTACTTGAATGTTTTTCTTGTGTATAGGAATTTGCTGGTCTAGAAAGTTTAGTCCTAATGACGCATATTATTTTCACTATAAGAATATTTTCAGCAAAATAGTAATAAACTATGTAACATATCTTGAAAGATCAGAAGAAAGTCCGATTGTATGTAATCACATTTTTATTTTATTACATAGTACTGGACATTTATAGGACTATTATAGGATAACAAATGCTACAGAACCTGTTTTTACTCTGCAATACAGGACTCAATAACATTACTCTGATAACTCCTGCTCTGAGTTTACCAAATAACATAGCACAATGGGGTACATGACCCTTCCGAAGCAAAAAGCAGATATACAAACATACAATATGAGAGTTTGAAATTTGACAATGCAAATCATCCCATTAGTGGACCATGTTAGCTATCAGTAGATATTGGGCCCATAGAATTGTTTTCATTGGTTCTTCTGTTTGCCGTTGATAACTGCATAGCACTACTCTTGTTGTAAACAATAATGGTGTCTCCTGAATCATAACAATTAAAAATGAGCTACCCTTAGCCAATATTGGTGATTAAAAATGATGCACGCCTCAAAAATCTATGTATCACCTTTTAGGTGGAGAAGTTTTACAACTCCTGAATACCCCAGCAGGAACACCCCCATCAGAATTCCTTTACTGTGCCTTCTACTTTAACCATAGTGGTGTTACACATTAATCCCAGTGCAGAAGCTTGTCACTAATATAGAAAAGTGTTATGCCACTGTCAGAATTTAAGTTTAAAATGTATGTAAAATCTCAAATAACAAATATGTGATATATTGCAGTTTACCAATTCTTAAATGTGGTGGCTGCATTAGTTTTGTATTTACAGGTCTATTCACTAAAGGGTGAAGAGTTTGGAGAAGGCAGGAGAAGCATTGGTAAGCTGCAATATATACATTTTTTGTGTTTTTTTTGCGGTTTAGATACACTTTATTACATTTTTATGGTACAGTTCTTTCCAAAACTGATAGACTTCCATTCCAGATCTGACATATGTAGTATAGATAAAATACAGTATTACCTTATTGTTTACATTTAAAGTCACCACTATAAATATTTTTACTTAGGCTTACACGTGACTATTAGAACAGACCGGCAGTGCCTCTTCATCTTACCACAACATCTTATTCTCTTTGATCTTTGGTACTGTTTATATGTAGGAAATAACAGAGCCGACTTCCTATGTACAAGTCCATGAGGATAGTACATTGGACATTAATCACATGCCTGACACCTGAGGAAATATTTTGGTCTTGTGTCCGACAACACTTAAAGAACTCAGGTCTCACTGAAAAGCAGGACATTGGGATTTTTAAATCTGTAGCTATAGCCAATCCATATATCTATCTCATTATCTTGTAACAAATTTGCAGCTAATATGTAGGCCTATGCATGCCTCTATTTGTCCTGGTGACCATTGTCATTGGCAGTAGAAAGTCAACATTTTACAGTTGTCACTTGAAAAGGAAGAGATGGAAAGTCTTCCAATGGGAACACCTGTTCTAATGACAAGTCCCCCCCCCCTCCTTTTGGTATCTCCAGAACCACAGGTTGAAAATGTTACTGTCCAAGGGTGACTCTGTTGCTCCTCCATTGATGGAGGGAAGAAGTGCGTGTAGACACCCTAAAACAGGTGTTACTGGCAGTATCAACAGGTGAAAATAAAGTGAAAAAGCCCAAAAAATAAAACAAATGCAACCACCACATCTAAGGACTGGTAAACTGCAATATATCACATTTCTTTGCATTTAGAACTGCTTTGAAGCCATATTAAAGTCAAAAGGTTTTTTAAGCCATTTCAAATGCTGATTAAATCACTCAAAATGGATGCTGCTCATTGATGTTTAAAAGTTTTGTTTTCCTTGAGAATGAGATGGTCCCCTGAGCACTGGCTCTGATATCCTGCTTTAGTGTGGCTTATTTCCCTTGCAGGATCCTATGGAGCCACCCTTGTGTGTGCTAGTAAGCTGTGTGTGCCTCCACAAATACACAGACACAGCAAGGCAAGAAACTCCCCTGCTCCCCACTTCTCCCTCCTCCTTTCTCCAAGATTGTAGATGTACAGCTGGTTTGTCCCTTGTGATCTTGTACGGGACAGGAAGTTCTGGGAAGCCGAGCTAAGAGAGTTGGAGCCAGCTGTTCGGAAGCATGATGACTAAGTGCTTGGGCAAAAAGAAAAGAAATACTTTGCTGGGCAGTGTATGTTTTTTGTTTGATCTGGACTCGCTACTGAAAAAAACATTTGAGAGTTTAATACTACTTTAAAGAACCACTTTAAATGTAGCCCATTGACCTAAATACTTCATTGCATTTTTATTGTAACAGCAAAACACATAATGATGTTTTTAGCTTGTGACAGAGGTCACATTGCCCTAGAAAGCAGAAATACACTTCAGACAATTGAGGTACTCATCTAGTTACTCACTGAGCCTCTCTCTGTCTGCTTGAGAAACATATCATGCAAACAGACGCAGCTCAGAGCAGATGATCACAGCAGCTGACTTGCACATCATTAGATTAACAATCACAAGTTTCCTTCTGTCTCCTCAATAGTCATGTAAGCAGATTTTACAAAAAGGTCTAAAAACTGTAACAAGTTTTACATCTAATGCTAATTTAAGGAAATTGGAGGAATAAAGATTTGGTTATCTGTGACTAATGTCTTTTTGATGTTTACATGTTAGGAAAGAGATTATGAAATTTAAGTCATTAGGTATAACTAGTAAGAAGATTTTGTGTTTGGAAAACTACGCCACCAGTTATAGCTATAGCTGAGAACTTTCTAAACACGTTTCTGTACTGTACTTTGCAATAAACAAGTTTAAAGCCAGGGCTAACCCCCCAATTGCAGTCTAGGGGCCTGCTGACATTTTCGCATCTAATGGAGGGCCCATAGCCTTGCATTATACGCAAGAATGTCGAGGGACAGTCCACAAGCCGAAGCGGAGGGGAGAGAGGTGAGTGCCGACTGCCTGAGGAGCACAGATCAGGCAAGTAAAAGTCCTCTTTACCATACCCCGAGACAAATACGGGCAGTTAGCCCAGGCAATGCAGGGGTAGCCCCAATGCAAGAGTATGTTTTTAACCCGGAGATAGGCTTTAAAGACAACAATGATGTACAAAAAGTTTAGTAATCCAAAGTAGCCAAGGTCATCACAGTTAAGTTCAGCTAGACCAAGTAAAGGTGATTTGTTCACCTTTAGGGCCCATTCAGACAGGCAGTCCGATCAGGTCCTCTTGTCAGTTTTTCAGGCGTATCTGTTCGGAAGCCCAGTGTTAGTTTCTGGGCAGCCGGATCTAAATGGACGTGCATCCATTTACATCCGATTACCCCTGACTTCATCCACGTCTCAAAAACAAAACAGAACGGAGTTCCATTTTTGAAGATCTGATAGTAATAAATTGGGGGTAATCTGATGTAACTGTTTTGCTTGCAACTGACTTCCCATAGATCTATCATGGGTCTGGTCTATTCAAACTGAACGGACATGGGTGTCACCATGATGACATCCATTCTGTACCGTTCCGATCAGCAGAGGATCCATGCATGCAACCCCTGCTGATCGTAACTGACAGTGTCTGTGTGAACGTTTTAAGGTGAACAAACAAGCTCATTCATTGCCATGGATTATCACACTTTATAGACTGCTGTAAGCCTTGCAGGGCTGTTTAAAAAAAAAAAAAACGTTTACAAAAAGCATCATAACCAATACTGCACGCACTATTTCCTAACCTTTGTATCCATGCTAGAGCTTCCCATTTAATACATAAGCACAGGAATCATTTTTTGCTAAGTCCATAGGAAAAGACTTTTAAGTATGGGGATCATAAAGAATACACTACCTTTAAAACAAACCTAAATAGGAAATCAATGCAGGAATTGAATCAATAGGAAATCAATTCAATAGAAAATTAATGAGGGAAGTTTGTGGAAACATGCTGTAACAAAAGTGTTGACCTGTCACTGAAAAGTAGTGTACTGTATAGGGTGCTCTCTGTGTATAGAGCATATCTCGCATTTGTTTTTGTATACACTAGATGTAAGTACTCATCCCCAGCCTGCTAACTGGTCAGGGACTGAGCAGCAGCACAGTGATAAGCCATAATTCTGGTCTCTCCTCATCAACTATGCATTGCAGCAGAGCTTGACGGACTTCTATTGCCAGCCCTCCCTCTTCCAGTGTGTTGTTGTGCAGAGACCTAGAAGAGTCCAGTATGAAAACAAATTTAGGAATTCATGTTGCATTGTTTGGCGCTTTCTAAATGTCTGGATTTCTGTATTATAGTGATCCTTCACGCTACATACAAAAAAAAGGTATTTATAATAAATAAGCAGAGGAGGAAATGTATTCAATGGGTGGAGGCTTCACCCAGGAAGGGGCAAGGGGCAGGCTACATAACTTTTTTTTGTATTTATAATAAATAAGCAGGAGGAAATGTATTCAATGGGTGAAAGCTTTACCCATTGAATACATTTCCTCCTCTGCTTATTTATTATAAATACCTTTTTTTGTATGTAGCCTGCCCCTTCCTCAGTCCTCACCTAGGCAAGAATGGTGTAGGATCTGCCCCCACAGCCTCCTGGGATGTTCACGTTACACATCACAGAAGGCAGTGCTGGATGAAGTATTGCACTATTTTGCTTTGACACATGCAGCGCATCATGGCACATGTGCATACTTTCCATTTGGGAGCTTACAAACACTTTACGGAGGTCTGAGGTGTTTGCACATGCTTGGGATCCTGTGCCCCATAGGGCTCTGTCAGGTTCCAAATATCTGCAAGAAACCTGCATGAGTGGAACATTGTGGTTTGCACATGCATAAAAAGCATGATCACTGGACTCCATGGACAAGTATGTTTTTTTTATGTTCATACAAGGACAAGTGTTAGTGAGATGTTATTTTCACCAGGTAGGGTGAAGTTCCTGTTATTGTATACATTTGGATAGCAGTATCATTTCATGATATCCATGTGGCTAAATCCTAACATGACCGTCTAACTTTACAAAGTATGCGACCTTGTCCTTGCAACTCTTTGGCTAGTGCTACAAAACAAAGGATCACTGTTGTGTTTTAATGCCCAGAGAACAATATTAACTTGAAACACTTTACATTTTGTACCTTAGGATTTTTTCTTCACCATTACTTGAAATGTTTTCAAAGATTCTGTAAACTTTTGCTGTGTATAGCTCCCTTTTACTTTGCAGTAAAAGGGAGCTAAAACACAGCTATACACAACCTCAAGTTGTTCCAATGTTACACACAGACATTCATGTCAACTGTGACAATAGCTGATAGTTTACATTGACAAGCACTATAGTGGTATAGCGGTGGACGCAGACTTAAGCTGGCCATACGCGTATGGAATTTTGGACGAAACTCAGTCATTACATAGCCCTACTATTACCACCTAGCCCAGGGGTCAGCAACCTTAAACACTCAAAGAGCCATTTGGACCCGTTTCCCACAGAAAAGAAAACACCGGGAGCCACAAAGCCCTTTTGACATCTAAAATGAAGATAACACAGCATATATTGTTTTTTTACCTTTATGCTACGTATAGCATGTATATAGGTAAATGTGGGCTTAGTAATGCACTGGAATCAGGGCTTAGTAACGCACTGGACTCAAGGCCTACCCGAGACCCCGCAGAGCCCACCTGAGAGTGACCCTGCAGTGCACACTATAGATCCTGCACAGCCCATCTTAGACTCTCTATGGTGGGCTCTACAGGGCCTCATGTGGGCTGATCGCCGGGGTCCCTTTCCCTGTACCTCCTCCCAACTACTCTTACCTGCTGCTGCTGGGACCTGGCCTCCTCCCCCCCCTCCCTTGTCACCTCTGCCATGCAGCCCTGGTACAGCTGATTCTCTGATACTCATTTAAGAGGCCCCCCAGGCTGCCCAGACCCCTCACAAGAGTACCGGCTGTACCCCCCTGATGGCGGTGTTCTATCAGAGTTTGTGACTACGTTACAATGTGTGACCAGTGACGTGGTCTCACATTTCAAAGTAATCCCGCCCAGATTTTTGGGTGGTGGAATGTGTGACCGCCAATAGGTCAAGCATTCCAACGCTTTCTCAGCTGTTCAAGGGCAGATCGGCATCGCAAATCATTTGTGCAGGAGAATTGATCTGCTCTGGAACAGCTGTTCGGTCCTGAAATGTCACTTCTATCTGGCTTTGTGAGTGCAATCTCACATTCCACCCCACTTACAAGTCGGATAGAAGTGACATGACAGGGAGCCGCAGCAGAGTAATGAACGAGCCACATGCGGCTCCGGAGCCACGGGTTGTTGACCCCTGACCTAGCCCAACAAAAGTCTATTTTTTAATTTCCTTTTTTGAAGGAGAGGGGAGAAAAATTGTCAGCCAAACAGTGACTACAACCAATCAGCTGCAGCCATTGTTTGAGCAATATGACAGCCACAGGTACCAGAATACAACAGCCAGCATGGGAGAATCTTAGGGGTTTATGGCCAGCTTTACTATAACCATGGTGTACATAGCTCCCAATAGTCCCGCATTTGGGAGGCATTGTCCAAGTTTTGGACTCAAATCCCATCATGTTCAGTACCATGGACAATGGTCACCTAGACTTTTTGCCACCTGAGGCAAGGGGGGGTGCATGACAGTGACCTGAGACGTTCTGGCTGGCGTCCCATCCAGCTCCTGGCAACCAGTCACATCACTGGTTGCCAGGAGCTAAGCGAGACAACGGCCAGAGTGTCCCAGGTTTCTAAGAGCTGGACAGGGAGATGTGCATGGCCCTTACACATCTCCCTGGCCAACTATTAGCAACCTGGGACACTCTGACCTGAGAGGGGGCAGCATTGTGCAGCAAAGCGGCCACTATACAATAATCATAGTTTTCCCAACGTGACCCAAAGCGATCCCGCCTCAGGCTGCCTCATTAAAAGGAATGACCCTGGTCACCAGAATAAATAGGAGGAGCAAAATTCCAAATTAAAAGAAAAAAAAAAAAAAAGGTTTACCTTTACATATACCTTAACTTTTAAAACTTTTATCCATTCTCTAATTTTTTTCATATGTTACGAATAACCGAGTTAAAAAAAGAAAAGTACTGATAAAAAAAACAACCAAAACAATTGTCAGTGTAACTAATCATTTTTTTGCATATCATTTTGTCATGGTCTGCGTGAAGAGGGGGCGTCAGTGTCCTTAGACATACATTATGCTATAATATGTTGCTCTTTCCAATCTGAGAAAGTGGAAAGGTATTATATTATTATTATTATTATACAGGATTTATAATGCACCAACAATTTGCGCATTGCTTTACAAAAAAGGAGACAATACAGTTACATTACAATTCAATACAAGAGAATTAGGAGGGCCCTGCTCATAAGGCGCTTACAAGCTGCAAGGTATTAATGTGTATAGGGGCCTAACATATAAACACAGTAATTTATAATGTTTGCTAAATCCTAACTTCAAAAAAAGGTAACTTCCCTTTATTGTAAGTTGAACACTTAGGTATGAAAACACAAATCACTTACATTGAATAATACTGAAAAAACACTGCTTTGTACTAGCTCGTATGTCCGCATTCAACATGCACTGCCTCAGGCATAACAACTACATTTCTGGCATATGTGCACAACAAACAACTCGCTATGTAAAGTACCTGCACTGCTACAACGTTTTCCAATCTTACCACTTACATTTCATTATCCAAGTTAAACTTCAACTAATCCATGATAGTATACTATTAATGAAAATACTAGAATATCAAGCAATGCTGAGTGAACATGCAACTTCGGCTTCTCAATGGAGGCTTCTGCTGACCTTTGTACATGTAACACGGCTTGAAAACAGATGGAAAGTCACATTGTCAGACTGACATGGGTCAGTGAGCATAGCACTTCTTTTTGTTATGTGGTTATTCAGTAAACACTGAAATCTGTATGGAAATTATTAGATATTTGTGCAAATGCAAATACAATATAAAAATGACCTATAATGTCATTACAACCCAGATAGCAAGGATAACTTGCTACAAACTTGTGGTGGGGTGAAATTGTAATTCTTTATAACTTGTTGCACACATTCCTGGAAAGTTGTAGACTTGCAGAACACTCGCAGCACAAGTTCTAGTTGACACTTTTTGAATTTGTAGCAAATTTGCTTGGCAAGTCTACAGCAAGAGTCCTGCAGATCTTAGCAAGAGCTCTGCAAGCTCTCTGGTCTGGAGACTTGCAATGCAGACTTGCTGTAATTGTGCAACAACATTGTGAAGCTTGGCAAGTCTGCAATAGTTTAGCAAGTCATTTTCAAACTTGCAACTCAATTGCTTGCTATCTGGGAAGTCATCCTCTTTTTATTATAGAGGTACTGGTAAGGACAGAAGGGCCGGGATTCTGGAATACATGCAATAAGCAAGTTTAGGTAATTCTGTCAGACACTGGGCAGCCAGATCACAATGGGTCTTTTGTTCCAGACATGTAAACAACTAAACTACAGTTTTAAAGGGTTAGTTCACCTTTAGGCACATTTCCCAAAAGATCACCCATGCATTCCAGCATGCTCCCCCTCCCTATAACCGTCCCCTCCGCTCTTCCCAAGACCTCCTGCTTTCCAGCTCCCTCGTCAACTCCTCCCATACTCGCCGCCTGGACTTCTCTAGAGGCTCTCCCATCTTCTGGAATTCTTTACCCCAATCAGTCCGTCTGTCTCCCACCATGACTGCCTTTAGGCGTTCCCTAAAGACTCATCCCTTCAGGGAAGCCTATCCCACCTCAACCTAACCACTGAACCGTCACGTTCTCAAACAATTAATTCCCACACAGCTACCTCCTCATGTATCACTTCCCCCCTCCCCTTTTAGATTGTAAGCCCTCAGGGGCAGGGCCCTCCGTACCATCTTGTCTTGAATTGTATTGTGACTGTAATGTCTTCCTTATATTCTAAAAAGCGCTGTGCAAACTGTTGGCGCTATATAAATACTATGTTATAATAATAATAATCATGCTCTGCAAATTTACAAATCACTGTTCCGCTTTAAAAAAAAGTCTCCTTTTACATGTCATGTCTTAGGGCTGGGTACAGCCGGACTGCAAAAACTCCATGGCAGGTGATCCTCCTCTGTCCCTGTAAACTGCAGGACTTGTTTCCAATAACCTTTTCTGTAACACAATGTAAAGGGCATGACTGCCTGCAAGTGGATACCATGCTCACTGGTAGCAGATTGAACTTACCCATGTAGTTTAGTCCTAATATTTTCAATGACTGCTTACGGGTATCAAAGTCTACTCTACTCTTCCAGGAATCATCTGCTTTTATGGTACTTTCAATTTAATAAAATCTGAAGAATTTATAAGCTTTAGATAGCAAAGCATTGAATATAATTTCTTCTATGTCTGCCTCTGCACTTACTTAGGAGTCACTCCCTAAGCCAAAAATGTTCTCATCAGCCTTTAAATCCTTGACCCTCTGTACCTCCAACTCATTGTACTCACTACTGGAATGGTGCTGAATACATCACTCAGAGGTGCTACTATTACTCAACAGCATTCGGTCTGCTAGTTATTACAAATTTAGTGTAGCTTTGTAATATATCATAATGGCTAAGAAGCTACTTGTAGATGATACGAGGTGTAAATATAAATATTTTATAATTTCTAATACAAATGTTATTTAGAAATCCAATTACATGCTGTCATCAAATTTGTCCTAGTTTCTGAAGTTGGGAGAGCTACTTACATACAACTCAGCAGATATCCCAATTCAGACAGCCAGAGTACTTTGTTATTTTTGACATTTGTGCATTATGATATAGAGTGTCATTGGAAAGCATACTTTACCCATCAATGCAATATTATGACTAACACATGAACACCAGAAGGATGGTTCCTGGTTCAGACCTACCCAACTAAGAAATACTCAGGAGGTCAAAATGCCTCAAGGTGTCATAATGATTTCATTCATTCATATGTTATTTCATGCTGAACTAAACTCCGGAATTGTACAGAAAAAAAAAATATGTTAAATGCTCATTAACTTTTTACAGGTAGTGGAATATGATGTAGCACAATGGCCTAGTGGTTAGCATGTCTGCCTTGCAGCATTGGGGGTCCCCGATTCAAATCTCGGTCAGGGCACTATCTGCAAGGAATTTGCATGTTCTCCCTGTGCTTGTGTGGGTTTCCTCCCACACTCCAAAGAGATGATTGAAGATTAACTGGCTCCTGTCTAAATTGGCCCTAGTATGTGTGTTCAATAGTGACCTTGTAAGGTTGTTGAGGGCAGGGGCAGATGTGACTGATGTAAAGCGCTGTGTAAAATTGTTTGCTCTATAAAAACACAAGGGATGCACCAATACCGTTTTTTCGAGTACCGATATTTATATTTCAGTACTCGACGATACCGAGTACCAATACCGGTACTTCTGCTGGCATGAAGCGTGCAAAACAGCATGGATCTGGCTTTCCGGCCAATCAAGAAGCCGGACAGCGAGTCATTACCAGTCGCCAAGCTTCCTGATTGGCCGACTTCATGTTCCCTCTCTGCACTGCCGGTCAGAGGAAATCTCACTCCGACCAGAAGTTCCATTATCGGGGTTAAGTGTCCTAGCATTTGGGCGAGTACAAGTACTCAACCAAATACTCTGTATCGGCACCAATAAATAAATGGTAACACCTTATTCCTTGCTGTGACGCTGTCCTCTTCTCTTGGACTCTGCAGATTGAGGACGGGTCCTCACCTTCCTCACATGCAATGTAAGGCTATTGGGCCTGCATTGCACTTGATGATGTCAGTGTTAGAACGCCGTCCAGTGTCTTAGAGAAAAGGCTTTGAGGATCAATCACACAAATGAAAGGAGGCAAGTATTACACCTTGTTCCTCCACCCCTGAAATTAGGGAACATTTAACCCTTGCAGTGTGGGATGGGGAAGGGAATTGGGACCAACTTCAAGGGTGTTTTTTTTTTCATCCCATAGTTCAGCTTTAATTCTTTCATATGTATATACATGTTAGAGCCAGGAAGCCTTATATAAAAGTTGGTGGTTCATAATATAAAAAAAAAGGATTGTTTTTCTAAACTGGTGTTAGGGTATTTTGTGATCAGATTAACTGCAACTTTTACTTTCAGACATTAAACTTAAAGGAGAACTATGGGGTTAAGGCTTTTCCCCATAAATCTCCTTAGGGTAACGGGAGGACACAAACTAGCGACCTCCCGTCACCCTAGGCTCAGTATACCACGAGCTGTAGCTCGCGCTATACTGAGACGCCGCAGTTCTATGAGGTGAGTGAAAAGCACTCACCTCATAGTTCTCCTTTAAAGAACAATAGCCACAATAAATACATTTTATAAGGTAGACTATTCAATAAAATGACTCATCTCAGTAGCCCTATCACACTATATCTACCCCACCAATATACTACAATCTATGCCTGCATGGCCTTTGTCTTTTTGTCTAGATGTGCCAAACCTATTATCTAGATATACATTTTTGCACTTATTCTTTGCCAAGTGTAAGTAGAGACTGAAGAGTCTGAAACCCGCACAGAAAGTTTGACACTATGAGGATGAACGTTTGAATCTGACTGGTTGCTATAAGACAACACAAACAGTTCTTAATAAAAAGAATATGGTAAATTAGGCCCAGTGTTGCTGGAGAAGAAATCAACCGATTAGCTTTCTTCCCTCCATTCAAAACAAGTTTATTATTGCTTTGTATCCAAAACACAGGTTACAATTTTTATGATCTTATTACTTAATACAATATTACGTAGTATCTTTGTTCCCTAATGAAGGCTATTAACAAAAAGCCTCTACATTTCATGTCAGAGCATGAAGGGGTAAGTGTGGCCTTTTCACTGGCTGTTCCCCATACAAATAGATTGGTGGGCAGGGTGGTCTATGGCCTTATTTATGGGGAGTTTGAAATGTATCCTGGATTCATAGCTGTCCATGTTCTGTCTTTATAGGGGCACAAGTATGTAATCTTATCAGAACAGAACATAGTGACTATTATACATAAAATAAAATGTAATATTCACCACCCTAGGGCTCATTCGCACCAAAGCACATGCAGCAATATGCTCAAAATGCATGTGTGTTGACACACGCTCATGTGCATTTTTTTTTACAGTGACATGTTGCGTTATTTTTACGTCTTGTGTGTCAATGTGCGTTTTTTTTCCCAAGCTCAAGCACATGAGGTCTTTTTGTTTGCCTACCACATGTTGCAGCATGTGATGCATTGTAATACATTGCAACATGCTGCGATAAAATGCAAAGCATTGATATTCCATTTAATTGGTTGAATGGACTGAATGGTGAATGTAGCCATAAGATAATAGCATATGTCTATATATGTCATTATATAACCGTAACTAATGCTCCCTGACAAATCAGGAACTTCAAATTAGGCTCCTATATGTATAAGGTCACAAAAGGAAGGTTGCCTGGCCTGGAGCTTCCACCTAAATCTCACTGTATGTTGGCAAAACCTTATATGGGATACGATAATATAATTTAGTAAGCTAAACATTTTTTGTACATATTAGAGTAAAAATCAGTAAAAATATAATTGCGGTCATCCTTATCAAGATTTCTGAGCTTCGGCTGCCACTTCTTAAAAAGACAGAAAAGGCTACAGCATATATTCAAGTAATGGATGTACAATGTAGGTAGAAGATCAGAAATACAGATGATAAAAAAGGTATACAAACCAGAAGCTGCATAAAAACAAAGTGAGAAAACTAAACAAAAGAAATATCCACTGGTAGATTCAATGTTGAAAATTATAGTGCTAAAGGATTGTTTTCGCATTTGCTCACAATTTGTTGCATATTGAGGAGATTTAAAGTAGAACAGGGATTCTTGTAAATTATGATGTGTAAAGAAATGTTACCTCTGCCTAGTGGTAATTTAGCCTGCTCTGGATATAGTGCTGCAAGTCTTGTAGACCTCAGTGCTAGGTCTGCATCTATGTCTCCCTCTACTCCTGGACAATCACTATGCAAATGGACCCAGGCAGGAGGAGAGGGGGGTGGAGATGAGACCGCAGCGCTGAGAGACTTGCAGAGCTACAGCCTAAGCGGGCACAGGAGTTCAATGGGAGCTGGACTTTCACCCCATGTATAAAAAATGATTTGTGAGGGGGAGAAGACAGTGCTGATTATGGCAGGGGGCTTTACATGAAAGCTGAGCTAAGAGAGTTGGAGCTGTTCAGAAACATGATTGTAAGTGTTTGGGCACAAATATAAAGAAATACTTTGCTGGACAATGTATATTTGTTTGATCTGGATTCATTATTGAAAAAAAAAAAGTTTGAGAGTTTAATACAACTTTGACCTTGGCTTTACAAGAATCTTGTGCACATGATGGGCTACTGTTTAGGTGGCGGACATAGAAGACAAGAAAAAGCCGAGAACTTTATGAAAGTTTAGCAGAAAAGTAAGGTACTTAGTTAAACTAGAATCATTTAGTTTGGAGAGACATCAGAGTTCAGTCCATATTGTTGTGTATTAAACAGGGTTTCTTTCCAGTCATTTAGCTGTCTTCAAATAGGCTTTGAATTACTGGCTTACATTTAGAAAGAAATGTCTGCACTGGAAAAATAACACATAAAGCAATATAATGTAAACAGATCTATTCCTTGAGATGAACTTTCCATTCAGCAGACATATACATGGCTATATTAAGACCTGATGTTCCTGCGGCCATCTCCAATCCATCATACATTGCTCTCATACTGTACTCAGGTGCCACATTTGAAGCTGTGCTTCCTTGTCTGAGCATCAAGAAGAACAGAACATGGTTTCCACAGGCTTAATGAACTGGAATTCAGCAAACAATGTTTATTAACTACAGCTCACACTAGTTCCATATTGCCCTTAAGGGCCCATTCACACCAGATGTGTTGGGGCTGCGTTGGCTGTTTTTTCCAATGCAACCCCAATGCGCAAGCAAGGCAACACTACAGGCAAAACCTTTTTCAGCGCAGCATGGTGTGACGTGATACATCCACATCGTGTTTTGGCCAATAGAACTTAATGGTATGTTATTCTTGACACAAACAGGTGGCAAAACATCTTGGGATGCCCCTGGCTCTATCCATCCAAAACCCTTATAAAGCCCGTAGTTGCAGAGTTTCCTGGGCAGTCCACCTCTCACTGGAATTTTAGTTGCAAGTGGATGATGGTTCTCTTACTGGATTCCCATAGAGCTTCTCTCTTGAATTTCCATACCAAGATCTTCCAGCCATTTTCTTAGTCTTGCTCTTTACACCACAGAGTCTCACTCCTTCTGCTTCAGAAGGAAGAACCCTGTGCCTGCTGGTGCATTTAACATGCAAATCCATCAAAATGATCAAGACCCCTTGTAAATGTCACATATGTGCAAATGGATGACAAGTCCAGAAAAAGAAGTCTAAATGAAATCAGATCTCCTGCTATGTATACGTGTTCCAGGTAAGTGACTCACAGCATTAAAGCCATTCGATTAGTATGACAGCCAGGCAGCTAGTAGTGCAAATAGGTCCACAATGGCACACTAATCTCAACACAGAATTACGACAAAGTGTATTTCCACTTCTGCAGCCGAATTGGGATAACGCCTACTATATATTTATAACATGTTCCCATTCACATAGTATGACCAAATAAATTAATAAATAATTGTCTGTCCTAACAAAGGGTTAAAAGAGAAGGCCTGATGTTGCTAATGTACTCCTGGGACCCAAGGTTAGCATATAGCAATCTAATGCCTGCTATCAGCTGACAGAGTTGTGCCTCAGTTGAATAGGATCCGAAGTAGATAATAACAATAAATAACTGTTTGTCCCCCTCCACCTGCATTTTGAAAACAAACATATACTACAGTGGGGGGTTCTCAAATTTGATTGCAAAAGTGGGACTACGCTTTAAGGGCCCTCTCCCTTCTGTGTTGCAGTAATGTTCAGGGGGAAAAAAATGCTTTTTACAGCATGTTAGAGCAACGCATGCATTTTCCATGATGGGTTGTGCCATTAATTCTGAATACCAGGGCATTTTCATTTAATTTTCATCATTTATGAATGGCACCTAAAACAGTAGCAGGCCTCGTATCTGCACTGCGGTGTACCACAGCTCACATTTGGTGTATGTTGGCATGCTGTGTTAGGGAAAAGGGTCGTGTCTGATTTGACTGCTCGTGGGTGTATAAGCAGCCCACTTAAAGTGAACGGGCTGCTCATACATGTTACAATCTGATTGTGCAATCTCCTTTAGATCCATCAACAACCATGTAATATGAGTAAAGGTGCCCATACACCTCACAATTATCTGCAGATTTTCTGTGCTCAGATGGAAAAAGTGCAACAGATTGGCCCAGGTGGAGATTACCCCATTCACACAGTTAAGTGTAGATGGAGGAATCTGTTGCACCTTTTCCATCTGACCACAGAAAATCTGCAGATCATTGTAAGGTGTATGGCCAGCTTAAAGGAGAACTATGGGGTTAAGGCTTTTCCCCATAGTTCTCCTTAGGGTAACGGGAGGACACAAACTAGCGTCCTCCCGTCACCCTAGGCTCAGTATACTGCGAGCTGTAGCTCACGGTATACTGAGACGCTGCAGTATACGGCGAGCTGCTGCTCGCCGTATACTAAGACGCCACAGCTGAAGCGGATCCCGACAATTATGTCTGGATCCGCCCAGCTGCGTGACTGACAGCTGGCTCTGCCTATCTAGAGGGCTTCCAATGACTTCAATGCTGAACGGGCAGTGTGCGCTTGCGCACACCGGCCCGTGCGGCATTTGTCTTACGAGCAGGCCACAAACCCACCGACAATCGTACGATTCTCGGTGAGTTTTCGAGCCTGCTCGTAAGACAAAAGACGTACGACCGTACAGTAGAAACAGTCGCACGCCTTCCATACACATGCCGATTATCGCGGATCGTACGATAATCAGCAGGTGTATGGGCACCTTAAAGCTGGCCATACACCTAAAAGGTGCCCACACACCTTGCGCTAATTGTACGATAATCTCAGGAAATCCCGCGATCGTACGATTATCGTAAGGTGTGTGGAAGGCGTGCAACCTCTGCTACTTTAAGGTCGCACGACTTTTATCTTAGCAACATGTTCGAAAACCCGCCGAGGATCGTACGATTGTCGGTGGGTGTGTGGCCCGTTCAGCATTGCAATCATCGCAAGTACGATCTGCCTGTCCAAGATAGGCATATCGTAAGTTTTTTTAATTACCGTACAACCATCGCAAGACAAAAGTCTTGCGATGGTTGTAAGGTGTGTGCCCAGCATTACAATTATCTGCAGATTTTCTGTGGTCAGATGGAAAAGGTGCAATATTTTCCTCCATCTACTCTAAACTAACAGTTTGCGCAGCGCTTTACAATATAAGGAAGACATTACAATAACAATACAATTGAAGACAAGATGGTAAGGAGGGCCCTGCCCCTGAGAGCTTACAATCTAAAAGTATTTAAAGTACATCAATTATGACATAAGTGTGGGTGCTGCCATTGCTTGTCTCCTTCTAAAAATGCTAGATCACTGGCTGTATCTGACTTCTGTACTTTTATGGTCACAGACCAGGAACAAGCACGCTGTACATGAGAGTCAGTATTCCTTATCCCTATACCTAGACAGCACAAAAAGCCAAAGCATCATCATGACAGGCAGAGAACAAGCATTCTTAAAGCAGCCGTCGGTATTGGCAGCCATTATTTTCTCATGACCATTTCCCTTTAAGAGGGTGTACCTACCAAAAGGAATGGCAGCCACAGGTCAAGTACAGGCCTAAGATAGATAGATAGATAGATAGATAGATAGATAGATAGATAGATAGATAGATAGATAGAGCCAGTGTTTTCATCACCCTTCAGTGATGCAGGGACAATGCTATCCAGATGTACTGTATATGGAGAAGGAAACAGGAAATCTGCTTTAATGGCAACGCCATATACTGTAACATATCTAATCAATAATCTATATAGCCAACTGTTTCCTTCTGATCAACCTCAAGGATTTAAAATGCATTAAAGAATACACAAAACCCTTGTTTCCAATCCGCCAATAATAAAGATTTAAAAATATATTTTCATTAGCTAAATTACAGAGGTGATCACTTAACACGGTACATAACTAATATATAAAAAAAGTTCAAACATACAGTATATAAAAAGAATACCCTTTTTTCAGGAAAATATTTAAAAAGGAGTATATACACATGAAGTTTCTATTTTGAGTAGAGAGGGGTTAGAGACCCTGCCATGGTTTTAGTGCTCCCCTACCCTGGGGAGAATCAGGCTCTCTATTTGCTCAGGTGCCCATTGTCATATAGGCAGCAAATGATGTCCACAAGTTGTCAGCCAAATAAGGGTAAAGTGTCATTCTTCCAACGGGGACCCCTTTACAATTGACAGCTGTCATATGTGGGAATTGCCCCACATTAAATAGATCACCTCTTACTTTCTGTTGTGTATCTGGGAGAGGAAGTTAAGGAATTTCTCCCCGATGGGACACATATATAAAAAAAAGGAGCCATCGCTGCAAGCTCGCACCCATGATGGACTACAATCTCACGTTTAGTTTACCAATTTGTATTGAAATGACAGTCTATCACAGAAGAGGGCTTGGAGCGGTGGCTACTTTACAACACACACAGGGACCATGGTGAAAGAAAGTAGCCACCCTCCAGAAGGAAGCACAGTGTCAGCACCAATTCAGAGATGATTTGAGTATCTACAGCCGAGTGATACACAAATAAGATACACTTTTGTTAATAGTTAAGGTACTTGAATGCATTTTTAAGATTTAACCCCAGAGTGTAGTGTCACTTTAATTTTCCAGAACAGTGACATAAGCCCCGGCAGCGAACATCAAGAGCAAAGAACGACCAGGGACGGTATCTGCGGTGCATTGAGGTGTTAATGTACATCCCTATTAACCTCTTCCTGGACTAGACTCAACAGGTTTCCATGTTAGAACAGGTTGTTGATGTGATCCACAGCCACTCAATGACCTGTGTCAGCTCAGGGAAATGTTGGGTGATTTCCTAAACGTCAGAGGTTCAGAAATAGCGACAGTTTCTGGAAGTTGACTTTGTACTCACCGGTTTCTGGGCAGCGCCTGTTTCTGATGTCGTTGTGACAGTGGACGCAGTTTTGTATCTCATCATCTTGTCATAGGTCAGAGATCTGTATATGTTCCACAGAAAGGTTTGCTCCTTTAGTCCCCTGTTGTTGACCTCAGTTAGTAGGCTTGCTCCATGTAGTAAGATTACTCATGTGTACACTTGTCCTGAGACAGTCTAAGAAGGGCTTTGAGCTCTGATGATCAGACAGTGGAAGTGCTGTTAAATCTCTCCTCCCCTTTCCTGTAGCTGGAGATGTCCCGATAGAGTAATCCTCCACTGTCCACAAGTGTGTATACAAGAGCTGAATGACAGCACCCACTACTCTGCTCTATGTGGGCTTGACTGAGCCAGGAGAGCTTGTCAGAAAACACTCAGGTGCTGATTTGTCTGCAGCTCATCTCACATGGAGCTTCCTACTCGACTTGTCAGGCAGCATTCATGGCAGATATTTGTGCTGCTTACCTGGACATAAGCATGAAGTACGTCAGACAACACCCTCCCACCCTGTGACAGCCAGGAGGGTGTGCACTGTGACAGCTGAGACCTGGCTCAGGTTAACCTGTCCCTCTCCACAGGCCAGGGACACACTCATGCAGCAGCAGTTCATTGGCAAACCATCCATTCAGCTTTCTACATATTGATCTGTAAAGTTTCATTAGTATAGTATTCAGTGAACTTCAATACACACTGCCTGGCCGAACAAAAAAAAGTCACCACCTGGATTTAGCTAAGCAAATAGGTTAGAGCCTTCCATTGGATAGTAGGTCTAGGTTCAGCAATGGTATGTCCCCACAAATTGAGGTCAGCTGCCCACCTAAATATACTGAATTATTAGTTTTTTGTCATCAAGGGATTTTTATTTTCCTGATGGCATGGGTATATTCCAAGATGACATTGCCAGGATTCATCGGGCTCAAATTGTGGAACAGTGGTTCAGGGCGCATGAGACATCATTTTCACACATGGATTGGCCACCACCAGACCTTAACTCCATTGAGAATCTTTGGCATGCGCTGGAGAGGACTTTACGCAGTGGTCCGCCATTCCCATCATCACTACAAGATCTTAATGGAAAATAAATGCAACTCTGGATGGAAATAAATGTTGTGACATTGCATAAACGTATCGAAAGTATGCCACAGCGAATGTGTGCCGTATTTAAAGATAAAGGCGGTCCAGCTAAATATAAGAGTGTGTGTACATTGTCTACATTTATTTCAGTTTTATATACGAGCAGGGCCCTCCTAACCCTCCTGTATTGAAATTGTATTGTAACTGAACTGTCTCCCTCCATTTTGTAAAGTGTTGCAGAAACAATTGGCGCTATATAAATCATGTATAATAATAGTAATATTAATTCACATGTATTTGTGGATTGCAGCAGTTAAAGCTGAACTCCGAGTAAAAATAAAAAAATTACATTTATGTGGTTGCTGCTGCGTTCAGAAAAACACTCTATGGTGTGCTGGTGACATTTTTCTATTGTTCATGTATGGCGGTGCCATCCGCAGTCATTTCGAGCACACATCCTCATCAAGTGGGAATCCCGGTAAGGAGTGTGGTATGGTTCCTGTTTCTGTTCGTACAGTAGAAACGGTTGCACGCCTTCCAAACACTTTGGGATTATCGTACGATCGTGGGATTTCCGCGAGATTTCCCGCAATTATCGTACGATAATCGTACAGTGTATGGGCACCTTTAGTTCTGGCTGTATTACAGCTCTGGTAGAGGGTTGCTCTCTGTCCACCTTAGTCATTCAGAAAACCTCTTGTACGCTTTTCACAGTATATCAGACGTTCTGTGATTGGATAAGGGGAGCTCTTGGCGTTCATCCGCACATTCACAGAACGCCCTGTATACTGTGAAAAGAAAACATTACATTTTCTGAATGGCTGAGGTGGGGAGCGAGTGACCCGCTATCAGAGCCGTACTACAGCCAAGACTGTAAAGCTAGGTATACACAGTTATATTTTCTTTGTTCAGCCTGCGGGCTGAGCGAATAAACTATAACACATTAGTCCATCAATGTCTATAAGCATGGGTTAATGAATCCCCCGCTGTTTTATATTGCATTAGATTACATTATATTGCAGAATACCCAAATGGAGCCTGCAGCAGATTGGCTGCAAACTACATTTGGCCAAAGATGTTTGAACATGATGAGCTGACTGAGGGATGTTGGGTGGAAGGGTGGCAACAAGGGCACCCATGAACTGGCTGAAATATGCACAGTGTATAGCTCACCTAATGCCCCATTCACGCGGGTCTTTAAGTTTAGGCTGGGGATTCCTACAGCAAGAACCTGCAGATTTTTGTGGCAGGAACCCCAGGTGTCCCCATACAGATGCGTCCGCTGTGCCTGTTCAGATGAATGTCAGTGTGACAGCAGTTGCATCTGTCGGCGGCAGTCCACATTTGATCATGCAAGGAATCATCGTGTGGTTTTGGATTGATGATTGTTCCTGGATACAATATGTCTGTGTCCAGGGACAATCATTTATCAAGGTTTCCAGACAGTTGGCTCCAACTCTGTTAGCTTGGCATCCCAGAACTTCCTGTCTAATACAAAAGAGCACAGTCTTCGGAAACTGTCCATCTACTAGCTTGGAGGAGAGAGGAAAGGGGAACAGGAAGCAGGGGAGCAAGGCACAAGGAGCAGGAAGTAAAGTTTGCTATATTTTGCAACAGGTCTAAGCTTGAGTATAGCTAGGCACTTTGTAGGCTTTTTCTATGTGTTTAAACACAGAACAGGAGCATCATTGTGCATTTTTGCCCCCATAGACTTTGAAATGGGCCATTAATGCATATGGGGCCAAAGACACAAAAATGTACTCTTTCAAGCTGCACACCATAGGTGACAAACAACACAACACTCAGGTGTGATCAGGCTCACTGAAAATAATGGGATTCTTCATCCTTGTCCTTCTTCAGAATTCCCTCGACAAAACATTTACCTGGCCGATGCAGCACCCCACTTATTGCAGATTGCTTACACTTAACATTTCAGAATGTAACACCGTTATTAAAGCTCTGACTGTGTGTTACTGCATAGAGAGTATTAACATTCTTCTGATTATTGTTTATTGGAATTCTACGTTTTATTACATCACGTATACAGTAGGTTGCTTCCAAAAGTATTTTTGTTATGTTATGTTGTTACAATATTAATTTTATGCTTACAAGTGATTAATGTATATTATTAGGAATGATCAACATTTCATCGTGACAAATTGAGCTTTAGAAGCATCACCGCCACTTTAAACATACACGCCCTTATTAATGTTATTGACATGGGATCCGGAGCGTGCATGCTGCACTAAAGAGCAAACACACACAACACACACAATACACAGTGACAGCTGATAGTGCAGCCAGCTCCTGTTACTGAACTCTTCCTCTCATGCAGCTGACACATGGGTCAAACCCTTTATGTGCCAGCAGCAAGTGCATAGCTGATAGTTGTTACTGAATTTCTGGCACAATTATTATTATTATTATACAGGATTTATATAGTGTTCCCTGAACTTCCAGGTTGCAGGCGGAGGATACTGATTGCAAAGGAGCCATAGGCTCTGTCTGCCATTATTATTATTATACAGGATTTATATAGCGCCAACAGTTTGCGCAGCGCTTTACAATATAGGGAAGAGATTACAATCGCAATACAAATCAAGACAAGATGGTAAGGAGGGCCCTGCCCGTGAGGGCTTACAATCTAAAAGGGAGGGAGAAGTGATACCAACTGTATGTAAAAAAAGGAATGATTCATAATGGAAATTATAGGACTCATTGTTTTCATTCCACAACTCTCTGATGATGACAATAAGTGACAGGTCACATTGTATTCCATGATGTTATTATATAAGCAATGAAAACAACAACAATGATAAAGTGATAATAATTGTGGCCAGGGCCATAGGAAGTGCGAGGCGAGTGAGGCATTCGCTTGGGCGCAGATGTGAGGGAGCGCAGCCAGGGGCGGCCCTGGCTGCGCCCCTTTGCTCCTGTTTCCATGGCAAGCACAGGGTCACCAGGCGGCCAACACAGGGCTGCAGGGAGTAGAGGAGTGGCACAGCTTGCAGCTTCTCCTGAGATCCCCACTGCTCTACCCAGGGCAGAGGCAGCTGGGATCCGAGGAGAAATGGAGTGCTGAAGCCAGTGGGGGGGGGGGGGGGGGGGGGGGGGGGGGCGGATGAGGGAGCTGTCATCTAGGATGGCTGAGCACTGAGGAGAGACCCGCTCGGCCAGGATCTGGCAGCTGGCTCTCTCCTCAACCGCTCGGCCATGTTAAAATGACGGCTCCCTCCTCCTCCACCGGATTCAGTGCTTCATTTCTCCTTGGATCCCCACTGCCTCTGCCCATACAGGGGGGGAGCAGCGGGGATCCAAAGAGAAGCTGCAGGCTGTGCCGCTCCTCTGTGCATGGCCGAGCGGCTCAGAATGGAGAGCTGGAGGATCGGTAAATATCAGTGATATACACTGATCCTCTGTGTGCAGCATAAACACTGGAGTGATCAGGTGATCACTCCAGTGTTCCAGTGTTTGCAAACAACTAGGAACACATGGTACTATGTGTCCCCAGTTATGAATGAACAGAAAGTGCTTTACATCGCTTCCTGTTCATTCTTTAGTTTCTGAATGGGTCGTAGCACTCAGTACAGAAGCTTCTATCCATTCATAACTGGATGATAGTAACTATTTTACTATCACCAGTTTGTGAATTAATTGGAAGCCTCTGTACTGAGTGCTTCCCATTAATTCCCAGCAACAGGCATGACTCCTAGAGGCAGATGCATGATGGGATTTGTAGTAAATGCTAAGCTGGAGTTCTACATACCAGAATTAAATATAAAAAAAAAGAATTGTTCCACTGGGAAACCTTTTTTTTCTAAGGAAGAATATAGTGTATTCGTGTGAGCACATGGTTTAATGTATAATTTATGTTTTCTTATTAAAGGTTTTTTTTTGTATATCTTTCACATTTTGACAAGCTTGATCTTCCATTGTTTTGTTATTGTATTAAATCTATTTTTTTCTAAAAAGGCTCCCAGCTCTTGCCACACAGGAACTCTTTTTCACCACTAGATGATCTTAGTCATCTGAGTTGAATAACACCCAGTGCCATTCAACCCAGAAGATTGGGGGGATACTGTGGGTGTAAGGCTTCAATGGCGTTCACCCTAAAGTCAGGAGTTAAATCTTAAAAATACATTCAAGTACCTTAACAAAAATGTATCTTATGTGTTTATCACTTGACTGTAGATCCTCAAATCATCTCTGAATTCATGCTGACACTGTCCTTCCTTCTGGGGAGAATCAGGCTCTCTATTTGCTCTGGTGCCGATTGTCAGAGGCAAAAAATTAAATACAAATGTTGTCACAGGAACAAGGGTAAAGCGGAAATCTTCCAACGGGAACCCTTTTACAATTGGCAGCTGGCAAATGTTGGAATTGCCCCACATTAAGTAGATCACCTCTTACTTTGTGTTGTGTCTCTGGGAGAGGAAGATAAGGAAAATCTCCCCGATGGGACACAAATAGAAAAAAGTAGCCACCGCTCCAAGCTCACTCCTGTGATTGACTACAATCTCATGTTTAGTTTACTGATTTGTATAGAGATTGTAGTCCATCATGGGCGTGATCTTGGAGCGTTGACTACTTTACAGCACACACAGGGACCATGGGGAACAAAAGTAGCCACCCTCCAGAAGGAAGGACAGTGTCAGCACCAATTTAGAGATGATTTGAGGATTTTGACACATGAGCCGGGATTACATAAAATGATACAGTATGTGTGCCTCTATATTCATTGCTGACATAGTGTAACTATTCAAACACATAATATTTATTTTTATATTATTGAGTTTCAGACTGGCTTGCATTAATTATGGTCAGTTGCAAACTAAACCATATGCATGACAAATTATGTACAAGACATAATGGTGACTCGCTCAATTATTAATTGTGTTGTTGATACATGAGCAACATTGGCAACAGCACTGGGGAGCCACAATATGTGTCAGTTTCTATTTTCTATTAGTAGTAATACCCCCAAAGTTACCACTTAAGTTCTTATCGTCTAAACCCAAAGCCATTACTTTTTTTTTTAGTTTTGGATAGGAATTAGACCATCTGTTAGGTTTTTGATGCTGTCTGTCTCCACATAGGGAGATCCACCCTGTAAATTTGTCCTTTGACCATTATCGCTAAAAATGAGAGAAAATCAAAAAATTTGGGTTGTCGCCAGAACAGGAATAAATGGTAAATGTTCCAGTGAATACCCTAGTCCTGGTTACCACCAAAGATTTCCCTTACTTTGGAGTAATTTTCTCTTAGGAAAAAAAGGTTCTGACTTCAGTTCTACTTTAAGCCTTCCATGCCCTCTTTACTGGGCACCTGTTAGGCCCTGTTCACACCTGAGCGTTTTGTAGCTCAAATGCAGAAGGGCCGGTTTACACCATGAGGGCTGGTTCACACCACAAACAGTGCATTCCAGAGCGGTCAGCCTCCGGAACGCACTGTATTGCAACCCGGCCAGCTCCCTGCGTTCAGGGGCTGGAGGGGGCGTGGCGGTGCAATAAAGTCAATGGCACCATAGCCATGCCCCCTGCCCGCAGTGTGATCGCCCACACCCGAAATATGCAGTTGTGATGCAGTCCGTTCAGTTTGGCAGCTGCATCCAGAATGCATCACAATGCTTTCCTATGGGATTTCTGGTGCTCTGTTCATACCAGTGCAGTCTGTTCCAATGCAGTCAGAAAAAATACTGCTTGTCTTATTTTAGCTGCACTTGATTGCAACGGAACACATCAAAACGCATCAAAACCGTGTGCAAACACATTGGAACACACTGGAATTCACATAAAAGCCTATTTTAGGAAAATGCGTCAAAATCACTGTAAAAATGCAGCAAAATACATCGCACTGCAGCTGCGCAGACGAACGCAGTTATGATGTAACTTAGCCCTTAGCACTACAAAGCTCAACAGGAGGAATCCCATTGTTTTTTCCTGGCCCAGGTTCACAACTGAGCATTCTGACAGTTGTGAACTATGGCCAGGAAACTAGCTAGCTTTGCATTGCTTATACTTTTCAGAGGTCCGATATTGTTCTATGTACAATCCTTGTTTTATTGATTGCATGTATAAAGTGCATTTTTTTCAAACTGTAGCTATTCATAGCAGCCAGTCAGAGTCAGAAAAGAAATGATATTTTAACACATCTGATTACAGGATATTTGATTATTTGCTATTTATTATTGCTCTTTGCACTTCATATCCATTTGCCTGCGGTATACTGTGTGTAACTAATACAATGTCTTCCTGTTTTTCATTTGAGCTAGGTGTAAACTTTTTGCCTGTTAGCGGTTTATTTTGCAGCAAGGAGTGGTAGCAGTAAAGATAAAATACTGTGTACATTTCCGCCCACAACAAAGCCAGCTAAAGTCTCTGCTGCTATGAGGATTACCAGTGCTATTTTATGGACCTTTGTATTGCAATATCTACAATAAGTAGCTGAATAATACACACAATAACCATAAACTAACATAGAAATGCTTTTTATAAGATAGAACTGTCAAAATAATGCTGGTGACATTTCAGTTAAAGGACACCCAACTCCCAAAAATATGTAACAGTGCATGCGTTTATAACATTCACAAAAATGTACGTTAAAGGATTTAACATAATACCGAAATTAATTAAAGTATAACTTTGGTAAAAATTCAACATAGTTGTATTAGCTGTTGATCCTGCCAGTAGATCTGTTTGTTTTTTTTGTCTACTTCCTGTGATAGGGTGAGTGGGTGACAATGTAGTAACATGTCCATTTAAGACAATGTTGTTGTTTGATTTAATTGCATAACTAACAACGTTGTCACCCTATTTCAGGAAGTGGTAAAATAAAAGATCTACTAGCAGGATCAACAGGTAATAATACTATAATACTATGTTACGGGGGGACTATTGTCCCAGCAAAAGACTGCAAAATTATTTTTTTGACCATAGTTACAATTCGAGTCATAAAGGTAGATAGTTAAAGCTGTAATATAGAAGTGACTGATGCACAATGGTGGTTGTTCAGACAGGAAATGAAGGTGGGCTCAAGATAGATGCTGCAGCTTCAAAGGTTTATATTGTTGAGATGACAGTTACTAGGGAAATGACAGTAATCCGTTTCAACACAGAAGAGGACCTGCTAGAAGTGATAGAAAGCAAAGTCAGGCTGGAGTTTAGCTTTAAGGGCCAGTTCACACCATAGCGTCAAGCTACAGGCATGATACCTATGTGTTTAGGGCATGATATTGCACAGTGCAATGCACCACACACTGGGTGTGCTGATGCATTGCCATTCATTCTAAATGGCACCCCATTGCACCTCAAGGTGGGTCACACCCCCTATTGGGGTATGGTGGCGGCAGTGCAACACAACACACGCCCTCCGAGAGGTGTGTTTTGGTGCTATTCAGAATGAATGCTGCACCTCCACACTAGCGGACCTAGCATGCGGTACATTGCGCTCTGCAATAGGGTCACTAAATGCTCGGGTAATGTGCCTTTAGCAAAATGCTATGGTGTGAACTGTCCCCAAAGAGATTTTTTACTTTACCTGAAGATTTATTCAATCTTCTGAATTGTGATATTTGATTGGATTTACATTTAGTGTTCTAAAAAAAATTGCACTTGATGGTGTTCATTTTCATGCATTTTTGTGCATTGATGCTTACAGAAATAATTTTTATGGTATATAACATTGCCAATATTTCTAGGGGACCCCAAAGAGCATATTCTGCCATACCACAAGGAACCACTTTGATGTAAATGCACCCTAAGACCTGAGTGGCAACAGGGAACCCCAGGTAGACACCTTACCAGAGTTCCCTGTGGCCCTCATTCCCCATCTAAAGGCTTGGATATGAAAAGGGATAACGCTCTTTTTTCAATACCCCAACCAGGCATCAGGAGCTCTGGATGCCATATATGTAAATAGTTTTGTATTCCCCAGTCTGGGATTACAGCTAAACATCGACTGCCTATGTGCTGTGGTATCTTTCCAATGGGGGAAGGAGGGGTAAAGGAAGCCAGGGGTTATCTGACAGATCTGATCTTTGACATTGAACAAGTTTCCTGGTTATTTATGTATTACTCTTAACAGAGGCTACTAGTCAGACTATCAAACATACTCATATACAAACACTGTTTATGTGACTGTCAGTATACTAAAATATAGAATCTTTTTTTTTTTTTTTTTTTTACTTGAATAAACTGAAATACTTTGCACATAGTAAAAATAGAATCTCTTTTAAAAATTGAATAAAATCAATCCAAATACCTTGTTCATAATAAAATACAGAATCATTATTTGTACTAACAGGCTGGAGCACAGGGAGAAAAAAACCAGATAGAGAAAAAGGCAGGAAAAGAAAAAAAAAAGCCTAAACCAGCAGAGAACAATAAAGACAGACAATAAGGCAGTCATTGCCCGCCATGAGAGAAGCCACTTAACAGGTTCCCAGAATTAGTTGTGACATCAGAGCCATCATCCAAGGCAAGAAGCTGAAGCATGGCTGGAAGAGAAGCATGGATCCAAGAACCAGGGAGTTGTCCAGGATGAAAATAGATTTAGGGGAACATTTCTACAGCTATTAGGGGGATTTCCATGGTCACAGAATGGCAGAAGATCCATATGTGCTTACAGGACAACAGGAAAAGGCATTCAAACATTGTAACGTTATATATTTTATGAAGTAAATAATGAAAGCCACCAACAGAGAAATCTGAAGCAATTAGACATTCTCATATAGTGTAAACGAGGTTCAACTAAGCTATTTTACATAATTCACTATTGTCCTGTAATCATATTCTGACAAAGTCTGAGCTGAAATATTCTGCCCATATTTTGGCACTTCATTTTTCTTCATTATTCCACTGAAAGTAGAATAAGTACCAGGTTCCACAATTAGGGTTTACATTAGTTGGTAATACTACTTTGTTATGCTATATTTAGTTTTTTCAGTGACAACCTCTATCAAGAAACATAGATTCGCTGAACCCAATTCAAAAAGTTAAATACACAGGTTATACAGCAGTATAATAGCACAGGTACTTACTGCTGCAATGAGTTCCACTGTGTGGGGAGGTGTCACAGATTAGACAGTTGGCAGGCAGCTAATATCGGGACTGCATTTCTACCAAGTGAACAATGGCCAGGTTTGACTGTCTAAAGTTGCTACAAATCCTCCTGGCCTGATAAAGGGCCTCCCGGAAACCATTTTTTTGGGGGGATGAACCACTGCACCACAAGGTTAAGTACATGTGCCACAAGTGAACCATGGATGGGTATGACTGTCTAAAGTCATGTGCAAAATATTGGCAGCTTGGTGTCTGCCATTGTGGTGTAGGACAGGCCAAAAATTGATGAAAGGGGGCTGATTCCACAAGCTGAAATGGGAGTAGCTGCAAAGCCAGTTGTTATGCCAAGCTGGGATTAGGATGTTGGGCATGGGAGTGATTTAGGAGCATTATTTTGTAGGGTGGGGTGTGAGTGTTGGGTGAATTCTGCCGAGGTTCAAGCCTTTATTTTACCCCCATCAGTGTGGCCCTGTTACCCTATTTACCACTTGACATTGTATCCTAACCCTTGAAAATCCCGTGTGAGACTTCCCTCCTGTCACTAGAGACCACAGAATTTGCTTTGTATGCAACAGGAGGTGGGGAGATACAGAAAGTGCGGGCCTTTTGTGGCTGGCTTATCTCATTGAGGTGCTGCTCCCACCAAGCTTTTTGATGTAGAGTCATGTTTTTTTCTCATACATGTAGTACCCAAATGGCTGGTACTTTTACTATAGCTGATACGCTGAAAGCAGAGACTGCAGAACAATACAGTGCAGTCGGCAGCAGATGCATTAAGAAAGGCCCACACAGCAGATCTCTGTGGACTAGCCCTTGGGATAGCAGTGGCTTGTACCTGTGGGACAGTGCCATCAGATGGAATAAGACAGCTTCTCCCCCAGTCCTCTGCAAGCTGCCCCTAAACAAAATCCCTTGCTGATGTTTTCCTTTTGCCTGAGAACCTTCCTCCTCTCTAACTGACACCTATGGACGCTCTGCCACCTCATCATCCACCCTCTCTAGCTGCTCGAACATTACTGCCCCTTGCTGCTCCCTGACTGCTGTGTGGCTGAACCTTCCTCCGTCTCTATGATCATGACACTATCTATGTCATCCTCAACATATTTAACAAGTAATGTTTGCACATGACCAAGATCAACCTCCTGCAACAAGTCATTAATCATGTGATCAAATCAATTCACCAACTTCTCATAGCAGGAGGAGGAGAAGGAGGAAGAGTGCACATTAGCAGCACTTGCAGACGACAGGCTGCTCTATGCCTATGGCTATGAGGTGAATAAATATGTGGTGCTTTGGTGCACACTATCGTACAAGAATGCAATGATGTTCTGCGAACAACTGCCAGCTTTGACTGTGTCAGCAACAAGTGTACACTGCAGACTTCTAAGAAAAAAAAATAGACTCTAGCAGCAGATTATAAAGTAGAATATACATCCCCATAAATCCTGAAACACTAAACCTAGCAAAAAATGTAAAACAATATGGAAAAACGTGCAATAATAGAAGACAAACCCAATTCTAAAAAAGGTAAGGGGTGGAGGTAGGAGCTAAACTGCAGCAACAGTTTTTGCTGACACACAAAAATGTAGTTCTGATTTACTAACAAAGACTCTTACATAAGATGTATGCATAACGTAGCCCACCACACTGCAATCCACAATAATTTATCACTGTATCGCAAATAACTCTTGCCCACTCTAAAATGCTCTAACACACACTGACAAATTGCTGCTGGGAAAATAGCGTTTTATAATGAGGGGTTTGGCACATATCAAAGCTCCCTTATTGGACAGTCTAACCTTGCTGACTAGGAATGCACCGATACCAAGTACCGTACCGTAAAACTTTTATTCAAAGGTATTAAACTTGTAGGCACAATGTAAGTATTCTTATTAAATAAAACAACGGAAGGCAAACAATAAATGTCAAACTAAAATAGAGTCTATAAGAATAAAGTGTCAGGATGTCATGCAGACACCCTTTTTTCAAATAGGTGTATGTAGAAAAGTAAAAATAGAAAACAGAACACAAAACCCAGACTACATGTAAAATGAATGAATTACTATATGTCTGAATATACAAAAAATTTATTCAGGCACATAATAATTTGTTTGAGAATGTGTGGCGGCCATGTTGGCCACTGGCGTGTTCTGTGAATGCGTGCCACCATCTAGGATGCGGGGAGCATGACGTTACATGACGCCATGCATGCGTGGCGTCAGGTGACGTCACACGCCGATATTGGCCCCACCATCTTGGTGTATACCTAGATATACACCAAGATGGCGGCGCCCAACACGTGCGGTATTATATGATGTCATGAGCCCTGCCTCCAGAACACGCCAATGGCTGAATCCAAAATAGCATAAAAAAGTGTTTTGCTTGATGAAACGAATGATCGCTCCAGTGTTTGTTCTTCACACAAAGAGGACCGGTAAATATCAATGGTATTTACCGATCCCCCGCTCTGCCACGCACAGAGCTGCTGTCATCCTGAAACTGACAGGATGACAGCGGCTCCGAACTCCTCCCCGCTGGGCCATCCTGACAGCTGTGGGCGTGGCTTCTCTCCCCCTCACCGCTCGGCCATCCTGACAGCAGGCAGCGCTCCCTCCTCAAGGGAAACATACAGTATTTGTCAATAGGCATTATAGCTCTCACATATGAAAATGAAGCACACATGCTTTCACCTGACAAATACGTTGCTTATAACAGTGATTGGGGAATTTCCATATGATCTTTTATTAAAGGAGAACTATGGGGTTAAGGCTTTTCCCCATAGTTCTCCTTAGGGTAACGGGAGGACACAAACTAGCGTCCTCCCGTCACCCTATGCTCGGTATACCGTGAGCTGTAGCGAGCTGCTGCTCGCGGTATACTGAGACGACGCAGCTGAAGCGGAACCCGACAATTGTGCCGGGATCCGCCCAGCTGCGTGACTGACAGCTGGCTCTGCCTATCTAGAGGCAAAGCCAGCTGTACCCACCACCCCCCCTCCCATTCCGCCAGCCAACGCTGGCGGATCGGAGCGGGGAGGGGGGAATCCAGCCCCTCCCCTGTCAGGGCAGAGAGCCGTGACAGGATCGAGAGGTGAGCGAACGCCGGTATGTGTTCGCTCACCTCCCGATCTACTGAGCCGACCTGTGACAGTCTCATTGTCACAGGTCGGCTAGAACTATGAGGTGAGTGAAAGCACTCACCTCATAGTTCTCCTTAAAATACATAGAGGATGCTGATATACGTAATAGCCAACATACATGCCTGTTAATGGAAGCCTTGGTAAGATCTTGTAAGCACGCTAAGCCCTTTTGAACCATTTGGCATGCTCTTCTCAGGTATTTCTAGGCATCTGACAAGTATTTTGCAGAACTTCAGTTTGATTACCTGTAAGTACCCAGTAGAAGAAGTCTGATAATAATGCATACCATGCTATAATTTCAGTAAAAGTTATAAAAGTAAATATCAAGAGGTAAACTGATAGTCAAGAAATGCTCAGTCTTCTCATTTAAAAGGGTTTTGCAATGGTTATTCCTGATTTAGTGGCCCGGAATAGAGTGAAGCATTCTGTATATTCTTGACCAATATCGTGTAGCCCCACAATATAGATTTTTTAAACAATTCTGAAGCAGTTTCAGGCTGTACCTACCATAGTGACCCTTGTAGGCCAGTGTCTAGGGTAATAGGGTTACAGGAAGCAGCAAGTCAGTCAAGCTTCAAAATGTACAAATTGTGGTATCTTTTTTATTATTATGATTCCTTCTTCTGTAATTCCTAGACATTTGTAGCTATATTTGGCTAGAGAAAAGTAGGGTAAATGAGTCAGAAGGTTTTTTGTATTTCATGAACTATCTCTACTTATTGGTGTCTGGAGGAATGTAAGATGGAAAAATAGTTCAGCATATAGAGCAAGCCTCATGCTGCTGCCAATAGCAAACTCTAACATTAGTTTTGAATAAAATATTCCCATGATACAAGGGGCAGAGCTTGTGCAATAGGCCATCATTACTCTGGTGTGCCTGGGGCAGTATAATGCCTAAATATGGCCCTGGCCACACCACAAAAAAAGCTTTATTGTTTGATTCTGTTGCAAGAATAAACATTATCAGAGTCCTGAGAACAGCTCCCATTTATTTCCAGTCTTCAAGGTGTGTCCAGTGATACTTTGACATAGAAAAGCATCCGTAGAGTGAAAAGGCCATTCCAAATTTGATATCAATATCTCAAACACAAACATGTACTATATTGCAACTTACCAGTCTTTGGATGTGGTGACTATATTCGTTTTTTCTTTTTTCAGGCCTTCTTTCCTTTGTTTTCACCAGTAACACACTTCCTGTCCTAGAGGGACAATGTTCAAATAGAGGAACAGCATTGTCACCCTAGGACAGGAAGTGTATTAGGACTCCCCCTCTACTCTTCTCTATACCATGGTGTAGGTGTTCTGTAGTCCTAACACACTTCCTGATAACATTGTTTGAGATAACACTGCAGAATGCACAGGGCAGCACTGCATTCCTGGCAGGATCAACGGGTATTTTTGTGCACCTATTGAACAAATTAAAATGTTTTACATTATTTTTCATTATTATTATTACAGGTATTTCTATAGCGCCGACAATTTACACAGCACTTTACATAGTTGCACATTCACAGTTCCTGCCCTCAAGGAGCTTACAATCTAAGGTCCCTATTTCACATGCATACAGGGCCAACTTAGACAGGAGCCAATTAACCTTCCAGCATGTCTTTGGAGTGTGGGAGGAAACCGGAGTACCCGGAGGAAACCCATGCAAGCACAGGGAGAACATACAAACTCCTTGCAGATAGTGACCTGGCTGGGATACGAGCCGGGGACCCCCAGTGCTGCAAGGCAGAAGCGCTAACCACTACGCCACTGTGCTGCCCCCACTGTGCTTCATTATGCTGTGTGAATGGGAAAACAAAACAAACATATGGAGGGGTTTCTCAAATTTGACTGCAAAATTGGAAATACGCATTAATCTGCTTTTTTTTGCCTTCCTTGATTCCACTTAATCAACATACTAATGACAACCTTTAAGTTTCTCATTACATACCTTATTTTAGACCCAGGACATCATCACTAGGTTTTCATGCTTGTCTATGCCATGTAGGCAGATCATAGCTGGTTGGAGGGGCACCCATGGTTGCTGTACATAGCTCTATGAAAACATCACAGCACCCTGCCTCTGTACTCCTCTGAAGAGCCCTCAGCCCTGATGTAAGCAATAGGCTAACTCTTGGGAGGAGCTATTCAATATAAAAATGCCTTGATGGGTGGATGTCAGTCTAAAGGAGTAGTTGTTCCTGGGCAGGCTGCTCTTGCATGCAAAAGCACCCCTTCTCAAGCAGTATGTGATTCTAAGCTCTTCATGATTAAAAGATCTGAAATCCAATGAATGAAAGAGCCAGGGGCCAGTCAGGCTGAGAAAGGAAGGGCTAGATGTGTTCGGCAGGAAATGAGGCGTGCTCTATATCAGTGCTCCCCAACCTTTTTATCGCCGCAGACCGGTCAACGTTTGATAATTTTACCGTGGCCCGCTGAGGGGGGGACGTTGATTGTTTATATTTTAGATTGTTTTGATTTAATAATTTTAATTTAATTGTATTTAAAAATGCCTTCAAAATAAAATACAGTTACACCAAAAAATGAAAGCGTTGGAATTCTTCACCTATTCCACCACCGAAAAACTGGGCGAGATTACGTTAAAATGTGTGACCACGTCACTGGTCACACATTCTAACGTAGTCTCAAACTTTGATAGATCACATGCCTACCTGTAATCATTTAATCAGAGAAATAGATTATAATAGGGAACATTACAGTGTAATATTCCCCATTATAATCCATTTGTCTAATTACATAAAATAGCAGTACATAACAGAGAAATAGATTATAATAGGGAACATTACAGTGTAATATTCCCCATTATAATCCACTTTTCTAATTACATAAAATAGCAGTACATAACAGAGAAATAGATTATAATAGGGAACATTACAGTGTAATATTTCCCATTATAATCTACGTCTAATGACATGATGTAAGACCCCCCCCCTTCCCCCGCTCAGACTCACCCTTCCAGGAGCAGCAGCCATGTGTCGATGTGTGCACTCACTGCAGGGGGCGGGGCGGGGCGTGTGACACACACACGTCTCCTGTGACTCACCTCCCCTCCCGCCGCCTGTTACTATAGACGCGGCCAGGAGGGGAGGAGAGTCACAGGACCCGCCCCCTCACTGTGAAGCACGTCGGCAGTGCGGGGCCCCGGTGTTCGAACACCGGGACCCCCCACTGCCATATATTGCATGGCCGGACCACACTGAGACTGTGCCCGGTACCATTTGATCCGCAGACCGGGGTTGGGGAACACTGCTCTATATCACTTGATGCACGTTCTAATGCACACTGTAAGAAGCTGTCAGTGTGCAGGGAAATCAGAATAAGCTATTTCAGTCCAGCAGAGGAGCCAGTACAACTGTGCAAGATGGAAGGCAAGGCAGAAGTTCGGCTTTAAGTGAATAGGGAAAAATTGTCCAGTATAATGTAAATGAATAATATGGTTAGAAGTGATTCAGGCATAAATTAACTAGCATACGATTCCCTGAGCCAGTGACGCATTTGTTTGTTTAGTGACCATGAGCAGGCTGATAGTATGGACTTTATCACAAGGTTTCCTAGTTCACAGAGGATCAGCGCTGTGTGTTATGCTCAGTAGACATTCTGCTGGGAAGCCATAGGGAAAAGAAAGCCTAGTGCCGATAAGGGATTTGCCAGAACAAGGAAAGTATCAGGAAGTATAGATCAAAACAACCAGCAACAAAAACATACCAGAGCTGCATTTAGGGAATACACAGGATAGAGGGACAATCTGGGCATATTATTGACCTTGTAAAAGCGCTACATGAGGCATAAAAATAGATTATATACATGTAAATATGCCGTCCCACGATTAAATGAAACATCCATATTCCAAACACCTTTCGGTTAGTGAAATTACATTTTAGCTATGTAGTTGTGGCATTTAAGTTTCCCTTCGGTACAATATGTGACTTCCTGAGAACATGCTGAAGGAAGGGCCAGATCTAAAGTATATATAGCACAATAATGGAAGTGCTGAACACATTCATTGTTGCAGAAACAGAAGGGAATAGCCGCAGCTGCCAAGTTCATCCTGTGGTTTCACTCAAGTAGGAAAAATGACATGACCTCCTCATAGGAAGACTTGAAGAAAGGCAACAAAAACACTGTATTTTATCAGAAGATGTTCAAGTTACCTGTTAGCCAACACAGTGCAAATATGCTTATTTATTTATTCCGTTTTAGGGCCTATTCACACCACATCCAGATCATCTCCAGACCAGACCAGACCATTAACAGACCCAAAATGCATCCTAATGTATCCCTATGCTATTTCTGGCCTCTGTTCACACCAGCGCAGTCAGTTTCAGACCAGACCAGACCAGACCAGAAAAATTCTGAATGTCTCATTTTTTCTGGTCTGAAATGCACTGGAACTGCGGGCAGTTTCACACCATTTTCCAGACCAGATTCATAAACATGTCTCAATGTGCAGCTTTCCGGCTAGGTTCACACCTGGGCAATCCGTGACCACGCAGCGATCGTGCAGGAAACTGCATGGATGGCAGCGTGGTCATGGAGTCGAACACCACCACTAATCGCTCTGCAGGTGCCATTGTTTTCGAAAAGCACCCCAGTCGTGCCGGGCAGATCACGCGGTTTCCCACCACGATTCCAGCCATGCAATCATGCACGATCACAGTTGAAAAAAACACACTGTGCATGTCGTGAAAAAAAGGCACATGTACCCTTTTTCAGAGATTGCTGCATGGATTTAACCTGATTGACACCAATAGGCAACTGCACACGATCGCACGGTCTTTATATATGTTATATAACATCTTCATATATCCTGAAGACGGGAAGAAAGGCACACAGGAGCATTGTATTTTTTTATGTTATGTCAAATGAAATGAAACTATTCCAACTTTAGATGAAGATAATTGTGAGGTAGTTCTCCTATCCTACCATTGTGATTAGTAAAAGAGACCAACTATCTAATTTTATTTCACTCACCGATTCTATTGAACTCCAAATCAATTATATACAATTGACCTACTGAATTCAGGAACCTGTAATATGTATACTGAGGACACTACAAATTTTATATTTGGTATTTTGGATTTGTTCTCTAGGTATTCTGGTCACAAAAAATATTCATAGATCCTGGTCACAACAATATAATCTCTAAGCACCAAGTTGAACTTTACTGCATTCTTCTTACCTAAATTTTGTTCACGGCTTGCACACTCACCTGATGTTTCCGGTTTCATTATTTTAAACATAAAAGTCTATTCTTAGTTGTTCAACTGAGTAAAATTCAATCTTTATTCATCATAAGAACATAAAAGACTGCTAAACTGGTGACCGTAGCAGTTATTTAGCAGGTATTTAATCCATACTGGAGAACTCTACTCCAGGATACCCTCTTTGAGTCCAGCTTTCTGTCAACCCATACCTGCACAGGCCCTGATGAAGGGGGACTGGTAAAACCCCCGAAACCTGTAAGGTATCTTTTTGTTTTGATGATTAAAGATTAAATTGAGTCTCCTGATCGAACCTGAGAATCCTAACTCAATGCTACACCAATATCTTAATTTATTATCTTATTGTTGAAAGGACACTAACTGATTTGGCTATGTTTGCTCAGGTCGTTAGTGATAATAAAGTTTTTTTTTTTTAAAGCTTATAACAGGTTTTAAGCTTTTTCAATAGCTGATTTTACATTTTAAACTTACATTTTCCATTTCCCTTGCTAGAGCCACCCTTGTGTGTGCTAGTAAACTGTGTGCGCCTCCACAAATAGACACAGCAAGTCAAGGACACTCTCCGGCTCCTGGTTCTTCCCTCCTTCTTTCTCCAAGCTAGTAGATGGACAGCTGATGGAGAATGTGCTGGAAAGGAAGTTCAGGGAAGCCGAGCTGAGAGTTAGAGCCAAAACTTTGGAAACATGCTGACTGTGTTTGGGCAAAAATGTAAAGAAATACTTACCTGGGTAATGTATATTTGTTTGTTGTTTAATCCTACACTAACTCCTTATTACTCAACTTCAATATGAACTACTCTAGCTGGGGGACCCTAAAAATAGTAAAATATTCACCATAGTGAACTGTACATAATCTGTGAGTTAGGATGTAGTATTTCTTCTCATCTGCTGTAAATTCACTTATTATATTATACACTTTTTCTGGGAATGGATTTGAGTTTGTGTGTTGTGAGATGGATGCTGGCTTTTTTCATGTCTATTTTTTTCTCTGTGGAATTATTTTGTTACATTTTAAACAAAATGTTAATAAAATGTTATTCATTATAATAAATACACATCAAGGGTGTGGTGAGCTGGTGCTCGCTCTGCCAAAAATCCTTCCTGGGTGGTTTATAGAATCTGTAAAAACGTTCCGATCTTTAGGAAGAGCCAGACTTGTAATGCTATTTTTATGTGAACCTTGCAGCTACAAACCGCTCACGTTAAGAAACTTTATTGATTTTTTATTAGCGTTCCTGAAAAAAATGTTTCTATACTACGGAATATACAATATATACGCTGAAGTGCTGCCATCTTGTGTATGTTTAGATTGTTTCACACTCTTCTCTTTTCTGCCGAGTGCTGTATGATTTACAGCTGTTGATATGGAAAGTGGTATAGTGAAGAATGTTTCGGCAAGCACGATTACTTAAATAAACTGGTCCCAACAAAATAAGTATGCATTAAAGCTTCTTTCCATAAAGTGGACCTTTTACTCCCTTTCACTAAAAATCTCATTAGCATGCAGCTCTCCGTACCGATTTAAAATCATCTTACATTCATTAGGTAAACAAACATATTTTTTATTCACTCACAAATAGAGTTCATCTGCTTCCTGGTCCACTTTTGGCACAAATGATGTAATGTACCAAAGTGTTGCATCCTGGGAAGGCTACATCAGCAGTGCATTGCTGGAAAATCTCATCTGTAATCTTATGAGATCTCATTTTCCTCCCCTGAGATGATGTGCATGGTCACATGTCCTAGTCACATGTGCCAGATTTTCAGGAAGTAAAAGGAGAGCTAGTAATCTGCCCTCAGTAAACATGGCCACTGCCAGAAGACTGGGGAAGAAAAGAGAAATAAGGTGTGCAAAGAATACAAACCCTGCATTATCTAGAAGTATGTGTATGTAGATTGTCATTGCTAAACATTTCTAAAGGTGTGTATGTTGTTATTTTAAAGATAAGGGTAAAGTTCCTCTTTAACCACTTGCTGTACACCCATTGTGAATACACGGGTGGACGGAAACCTCTTCCCAGCGGGTGGATGCACATGTAGGTGAATTTTCTTTATGCCCGCTGGGATTGTAAACAGCCGTTACCGGCTGCTACATAAAAGCGTTAGGTCGGCCCCCCCCTCGGCTGCCCCGTTCCCCCCTCCAAAGCCGGTGCCGGTTATCCTGGGATCAGCTGACCCTCCTGCGGGCACAGCGGCTGTTTTCAGTGATGAGTGAGGAGAGATCAGCATTCTTCCACTGTTGATCTCTCCTCCTCTCTCTCTAAAGGGGGAAGTGATGTATATTACTTCACTTCCACCTTTAGCTGTCATTTCTCTGGCTGCTATAGCCAGAGCAGAAACTGGTGAAGCAGATCTCTGCTTTGTCATCTTCTTTGGGGGTCCAAAAGTGACATTGTTAGCCCCCTATGTGATGGCAATCAAGTCAATTGTAAAAAAAAAAAAAAAAAAAAATTAA